>NC_052636.1:2906877-3199264 GCF_016161935.1 Mauremys reevesii
CCCACCCACCACTCGCCTCCTTTCACCCTCCTCCTCCCCGGCCCAGAAACCCCCATCCCTGCCTCTTGAGCCCCTGCTGTCACTGCTCCCTCTGTGCCCCTGCCACTTGCCCATCCGCTCGCCTCCGACTCGCCTGCCCCAGTATAAAGCCTCATTCAAGACCAGGGTACCATATTACTGCACACAGCAGTCCTCAATGCCTGATTGTAGATAAATCTCTGCATTATGCATTTTTGTATATCTTGTCCTATGACTTTGTATTGAACCTTGGTAATATGTTATGAGAGGCCCCTAAGGTAGTATAATTAAAGGTAATAGAAAAATGTCTTTTGCTAGAAGTGATGAATCTCCCCCACTTGGTAATCCAGTGCGCCTGTGGAGTGAATGAAGGTGGGACTGAGGAAGGCGTGGAAGGCAGCACCTCAGACAGCACCCCGTGGAGAGGGGCTTAGGGACCGACCAAGGCCAATCAGACTTGGCAGAGTGGAGCTGGCTAGAGAAGAGCGACACTGGCAGCCACGGGGTTAGGAGCAAGCACCTTCCTGTAGGAACCCCCTCCTGTACAGCATGGACAACCCCAGCCCAGAGAAAAGCAGCAAAAGGACTAACAGACACTGTCCCAGATTTTGAATCCCCACAGGAGGTTACCCACTCTCCATCCACCGACTGTAGCTCGCCTCCTCACCCCAAGTATCTGGGTCCAGCAGGTTGTGAAATTTTTGGTGGTGCCAGAACCTCAGAGCCCACCCCAAACTCTGCCTTACCTGCCTGGGTTCTGCAAGGGAGTTTGGGTGGGTGGAGGAGGTCTGGGGTGCAGGCCCTGCATTGGAGCAGGGGGTTTGGGGTGTAAGATGGTTGAGAGATCGGACTCTGGGATGGGTGGTGCAGGCTCTGGAATGTAGACTTGGGTGCAGGTGCAGGCTCGGGCTGGGGGCACAGGGTGAGGTGCAGGATGGGTGGACACAAAGGGTGGCTCTAAACTCAGCAAAGCAAGCAGGTGCTTGGAGAAGCCCATTTGCAGGGCAGCAGCTGGAAGAGGATCCAGCCTGGGCTGACAACAGGGATCCCTGGAGCTGTAGTTCCTTAGTTAGCTCCCTGCCTATAGAGCCAGCCATGGAGCAGGGAAAGAACTATATTTCCCAGCATTCCCTATTCAGCTGCTATCAACAGGGAAAGGAAGGGGAGGGGTATGGTAGCTGAAACCTCATGCTGCACCTTGCTGCATATTGAATGGAGAGCTCTCACTGCTAGAGGGGTGGCGCTGTGAGATGGGAACAAGTGTGCCCAAGGGGTAGGCTGGCACTTTGGCAAAACGGCATAAATTCATCAAACATAGAACTTCGTTCTGACTTATTTCCTTGGTCTTAAAAGAGACCAACAAGGACCTGAGTCTCCTCCCTGTCAATAACCCCCCTGCTCAGCCAATCAGGAGGTAGAGACCGAGGACCCAGGGAGGCTGAGGGTTCTCACCAGAAACCCAAAGGATGGCCCAGGTCACTGAGTGGGGATCACTGCCCGAGGATTATTTCAGCCCCACATTTTTGGGTGGACTTCCCACAGTGGGAGATGCAGAGCACTCCCCTGCAAAACACACACACACACCTACACTCCTGGTGTTGTGGGGGAACAGGGAAAGGACAAAAGAAGCAAGAGACAAAGAAGAGAAAGGAGAGGAGGGATGGAGGAAAAGGTGAAACAAAAGGACAAACCTAATGTCCCCAGTGATTCTAAGAGACATAATCTCAGGTGCGCAATAAAATTCCTGAATCAGCATAAGCTCACGTGTTTTCCATGCCTAGAAATTCAACTGTCACCAGCTGGATCCAGACTGAGAACAGGTTTCAAACCTCCAAGAGGCTCTTACCACCCTTCTAAACAGGGATGCTGGCTGTTTTCACAAGTAAAATCACTGTGACGTTATTGATATAAATTGGGACCATATAGAGACATGAGTTTGCAACCAAAGGTCCTGCAGTGTGCACCAAATCTTAGGTAAAGAGGGTCATATAAGGTGTCTAAAGACCAGGTTATTAGGTTGCTGGTTATAATTATGCTGTCTGTATGTATTTTAGTTGAAGTTTATGTAACATGTTGGCTCTATATACTGTCTGTATTTAGAAGTTGGTGCTGTGCTTCTGGAGAGCATCCCAGACAAGCTGGTGTTAGCTATGCTTACCCTGTGATGGCCCGATATTAAGGACCATCAGCTACTGTGAAGCCCCATGGAGAGAAGGCAGACATGCCTTGTGACTCAGCAAGGTATGCAGAAACTTGTCCATGTGACTGCAGACTCCATTTTGCTGGGATTTTTCCACAGTAAGAACAAAGATTCTTACACCTGGAAAAGCCTATATAAGGCTGATGCATCATCTCCATCTTGTCTTCGATCCTGCTTCTTACCTCTGGAGGACTTTGCTACAAACTAAAGCTCTAGACAAGGGACTGAGGACCCATCCCAGTGGGGATGTACTCAGAGACTTAATTTGAACCTGCAGTTTACTCCATCACTGCTGCAAGCCTGAACTAAGAACTTTGCCATTACTGCATGTAATTGATTCCATTTAACCAATTCTACCTCTCATCTCTACCTTTTTCCCTTTGTAAATAAACCTTTAGATTTAAGATTCTAAAGGATTGGCAACAGCGTGATTTGTGGGTAAGATCTGATGTGTATATTGACCTGGGTCTGGGGCTTGGTCCTGGGATCGAGAGAACCTTTTCTTTTATTGGGGTGTTAGTTTTCATAACCATTCATCCCCAGGACAGAATGCAATGGTGGTGATACTGGGAGACTGGAGTGTCTAAGGAAATTGCTTGTGTGACTTGTGGTTAGCCAGTGGGGTGAGACCAAAGTCCTTTTGTCGGCTGGTTTGGTTTGCCTTAGAGGTGGAAAAACCCCAGCCTAGGGCTGTGACTGCCCTGTTTAAGCAGGTGGTCCTGATTTGGCACTCTCAGTTGGGTCCCGCCAGAACACACCGTCACAATCACTACAAGGGAAGGAGAAAACTTGAAAGAGGTTCCTCCTGGCGCTCACGTCCGTGAGCCGAATACTCTCTCAGTCCTCAAAGAGACCTGGAGAAGGGGACTTGCTGAAGCAAAGCCACAGGGGTCTCTGAGGTTTCCCTGGCCCCTCGCCCCTGTCCTGCCTGGCTGATGTCAGCATCTCTCTGTGAGGTCACCACCTCCCCACCTTTGACCAATAGGCTGAGGTCACTGCAAAGGCCTTTGTAAGGTCACTGCCACACCCCTGCCTTGCTGGGCTAATGTCCTGCCCTGGCCAGGCACTTTGCGGTTTGAGCTACTCCCTGTGGATCACCCCACTCAAGGAGCGTTCGTTCTAGGCAGCAAGCCGGCTGAACAGGGAAACATCAGACGCTGCTCCCAATGGTACACTCAGTTTTCAGAAATTAGTTGACTTTACGGCCAGAAGAGACCATTAGAGCATCTAATCTAACTCCTGCGTATCACAGACCTCCTGTAAGGACACAATAGCAGGTGAGGAGGGCTGAGGAGGCGAGTGGGAGGGGCTGGTGAGCCGGCAGCAGGGGACTGAGGAGACGAGCTATGAGTTGGTGGCTGACCTGTTCTGCTGATCTGGTCTGGCTCCCAGCCCCTCTCCAAGGGTTCCAGCTGTCTGTAGGTGCTGCCTTCCTCAGTCCCACCTCATTCACTCCACAGGGCGACTGATTACAAAGTGAGGAAGATCTTATTCTACTTCTAGCAAAAAGACATTTTCCTTTACCTTAATTATACTACATATAGACCAAGGTTCAATATCACCATTTTGGCAGAGCGGTGCTGGGGAAGGAGGGTTTGTTTCCACAGGGCAGGTGGAACTTGGGGGATTGTTTCGGGGGCTCTGCAGCGCTGGGGGTGGTGTTGGTGAGGCCGGGGTTTCAGCCCTCAGCTGTTTTCTTTGGAGTAATATTGCCCTCGCCGCTTTACGAGTTGTGCAGGCCTGGACAAAACCACAGACTATGGACTCAGCATTCAAGTATCCTGCGGTCTAAACTTTGCATCTGATACATTCCCTCATTGGCTACCATTGTTTGGCCAGCAGAAGTGCTTCTTGTCAACAAGGCAGCCAGACTGGGACCCGTAGGCATGGAATGGCGCTGAAGGAATCAGCTGTTTCTCTCTGTGCTTCATCTAACTTTGGATCAAATGGTAAAGACAGTTGTGCCCAATTTAATCATGGCGTCCTTCAGGAGTGTGATCAATGCCACTTAACTAGGGAGCAGGGTTCTAAAAATAGTTTACCTGGGCCACAGGTCACCATAGCTTCCATCCAGGGGTGAAAATCAACCACTAGTACCTGCAATTTCTACCTGAGCTCTTGTCAAATCTTTGGCCATTCCTTGGAGTAATTTTACACTTCTCTGGTGTAGAATTCTTCACCAACCGCACAACAGATCAATAGCGACAGTGAGGTACAACTCGCCCAACTATGCCCTTTTATTTCTTTAATCTGGTGGCACAGATTTAAATTAGGGACTAAATTCAGGTGCGACTTAGAATCCTGTAAGACAAAGCAAATGTCAGGTCTCTATTAAAAACAGGTATCTTTCTGCAGCTACAGCACATTCAACATGGATTTCATTTTCTACACATTCGGCATCTCTCAGGGTGAGCTGATGAGAAAAGTCACTTCCATGTTTCCATCTCTATCTAGACAGGGATTGTATTTCCCAAATAACAGGCAACATGCAGCTAATGGGGAAGGAGCCACTTCCTGCAGGGCCTGGGCCACAACGGCTTTAGGAGCCCAATGCATGGACACTTTGTTTAGTTACAAGTTATTTACGAGAATCCTCTTCCCAGCCCTTTAGAAAAATACTGACCTAACCAATTTGCACAACAGGGGACTGGGATGGTGATGGGGTAAATCAGAGGATTCCTTATTCCCCATCTTATTCTGTTGTTACAGAGGGTGAAATGACATTTTCCCTATCCTGCCCTGTTCCTGCTCTTTGTTATAGTTCAATATACGGTATTTTAAGTGAGAAAAATGGTAGGAACAATATCTGCTCTGCAGCACAACCTGAACCAACATCTGAGCAACTGGGAGTGAAACAACTTCTTCCCCAAGAGTGAACTCGATGACTAAGAATTGCTGTGAAATGGGAACAGTATAACCGTGATGCTCAGGGTTTGTTAAGACTAGGGAAAGTGATGGAGTTTAGGTCAGGTCAAGGGAAAGCTAATGCCAACCCCTGCACCTGGGCTGCATCTGCTCTACAACTATAATTGTCTTGTTACACCAAGATCACTAACTTGAGCAGCCAACGCCATGTGCAGCCCTAGTGGATGTCAGGCACAGGTAGTTTTAGCCTCAGTATGGCTTGTTGGACTCAAACCTCTCCCTACCTGGAGCTGATGAACATTCCTGGCAGGAGGGACACACCTCCTACGACTCAAAGGAAGGAGTTGATAGAAAAGATCACAGGACTGACCTCAAGAAGGGTGAGCTGCAAAGGCAGAAGTAGGCAACTGATCTGGTGGAGCTGAGAGACCTCGGTGAAGATGGTGCAAAAAATCACTATGTGGGAATTAGCAAATGTGATTTTAAACAAAATAAAACAAAAAAAGCTTTGGCCAGCCCTAGTCAAGGGATTTATAATAGTTCACTCTCATGTGGATTTCACGATGTCTAATAAGGCTTGAGCGGTGATTGAAGCTTTTCCTGCACTCAGAGCACGTGTAGGGCGTCTCACGTGTGGATTCTCTCATGTCTGATAAGGTGAGAGCTCCGCCCGAAGCTTTTCCCACACTCAGCACATGTGTGGGCTTCTCCCTGTGTGGATTCTCCTGTGTGCGCTCAGGACAGAGCTCCTGATTAAAGCTTTTCCCGCACTCCAGAGCACGTGTAGGGCTTCTCCCTGTGTGGATTCTCTGATGTGTGATAAGGTGAGAGCTCCGCCCAAAGCTTTCCCACACTCAGAGCACCTGTAGGGCATCTCTCCCGTGTGGATTCTCTCATGTCTGATAAGGTGAGAGCTCACGCCCGACTTTTCCCACACTCAGAGCACGTGTGGGCGTCTCACGTGTGGATTCTCTGGTGTCTGATAAGGTTTGAGCGCTGATTGAAGCTTTTCCCGCACTCATGGCACATGGCGTCTCTCTTCCAAGTTGATTCTGTTGCGTGGAATAAGGTCTGAGTGGCTACTGTAGTTTTCCTCTGGCCTCTGCTGAGTCTCACAGGCTTTTGTGTTTTTCTGGGAGTGCACAACTCCTGAAACATTCCCTTTGGATCTTCCTGATAACATCCAATGTGGATCTACTTGCACAGTGTCTTCCTGCTGGGGTTTCTCCTCGTTCTCACTCACCAGCCCATCGCGGATGGGAGACAGAGAGAATCAGACATAGGTCACTCCTGAGCCTGAGAAAAAGGAAATGTCAGAGAGGAATGGAAAAAGGGATGAACAAACCAAAATATATGTGGAGGAGAGATCAATCCTATCAGGTGCTGATTTTCCCCAAACCCTTCCACAGAGAAGAGAGGAAGGCATCAGTTCTGGGTCCTCATTGCACCATAACCCTCATGGGAAAGTGAGATCGGGGAGGGACCCGCTGCCAGTTGTCAGTCAGAATAGGAGGAAGCCATGAGTGACATCTGCCATAATGATTCTACATCTGCAGGAACAATCCTGAACTTGGAGAGCTCACAGGGTCTTTGTAGGGCATCCCAAATGTATCCTGCATTCCCACACAGCTGTTGAGTTGTTTAACCAAGTCCTCACCTGTGCAGGCAGTTCTCGGGACCACTTCTTTCTCAGAGCCCTGGAGGTCCGGGACCCATGGTTCTTCCCCTCGTTCCAGCTGCGAGATCACAGCAGGTTTGGAAATTGGAAACCCTACTGCAGGCAAAGAAAACAAGGGAGGTCAGTGGAATTTGTGGGATACTTGTCACAAAGAATATTCCATAGTTTTAACCCCATCTCATTTTTAGGCAGTAACATCTGTAGCCCTCAGGATTCATCTGCTTGCCTGCATAAATATCTCTTTTTATAAGTACAGTACTGTGATAGGTTTATTAATTCTTATTAAAAATGAGTTTGGCTGTAATGCAAAACCTACAGGCCAAAAACCTGCATTTTAAGCTAAAGCAAAGTTGGCATAGCTATATCCTGTGCCCTTTTACCCAGAAAAGGAACTGTTTTCCTATACCCAAATAAAGTGCCTATGCTTAGGTCTAAGACCCTTTACCTAGACCAATAGACAATGAAGAATAGCAAAGGGATTTTCAAAGTTATACTCACAGACTTAACAAGTACCCCACAAGTGCAGATACCTGTCATCCATACGCACACACATACTAGCCTATGGAGTAGCGTGCCCTAACATTTCTATGGGGAAGACTGAAATTTGGGCATAAGAGGAAGGATTTCAGCATTTATTTCTATAAAAAGAGGTAACCTACCTCACTATGGTATCCCCACCCCACCTCGACCTCCTCCTTCTTCACTACACTTCACCATCTTCAACTCACATTATTCATGCTATCCATCTACGATGGTATTAACCAGTAATAGGCCACACTTATTTTCTTTTCAAACTTTAAGTTCAAAGGGACTCAGCTAAGCTTGGTCTCTCTAAATGTTATTTTAGTTTGTGTATTAGATTATTTAGTTGAGCTAAAAAATAAATTCTAAAGTAGCTTTGACAGCTCTTTGCATTAGTTTCCTCTGCAAGAGGTGTGAAACCGGAACCGCCAGAGGCGAGGCCAACGCCAGTTTATCAAAACAGGGTGTGAATATTAACCAAGTTTGCAGCACATAATATTGTATCATCATATGTATCTCTTGAATAACAGTAATACAATTGTAACTCTGTAATTCTACCTGTTTTACAATTTACTTACTATTTCACTGAGTTTAATAAAAATTCTTTGACTATATCTGTCTCCGTGTGAGCTTCCTGTCATACTGAAGGTCCCTTTATCAATTCTGTGGAACCTGATTTGAAACACAAACTTTTATCTTCTGATCAAACAAATTGTGAGCCTAAACCCATATTAATTAATATAAATGATTAAGTATTATTATTAATTAATTAAAATAATTACAATACAAATTAAATTACGTTGATAAATCAAATCAACATTACTCACATACCCCAAATAAGGCTACGCATCCCAAGGCCATCTTCCTTGGCTCAAAGTGGCAGGAGAGTTACTATTATAACAAATCATATTCACTACCTTAGTGCCTAAGGACCAACTAACAGTGGGTCCCCATTGTGCTAGGCAAAGTACAAACAGAGAACAGTAGATGGCCCATGCCCTGAAGAATTTACAATCTAAATCAGGGGTAGGCAACCTGCGGCAGCGAGCTGATTTTCAGTGGCACTCACACTGCCTGGGTCCTGGCCCCTGGTCCAGAGGAGCGGGCTCTGCATTTTAATTTAAGCTCTTAACCATTTTAAAAATCTTATTTACTTTACATACAACAATAGTTTAGTTCTATATTATAGACTTATAGAAAGAGACCTTCTAAAAACGTTAAAATGTGTTACTGGCACACGGAACCTTAAATCAGAGTGAATAAATGAAGACTCGGCACAGCACTGCTGAAAGGTTGCCGACCCCTGATCTAAATAGACAGGACAGACACCGAATGGGGGAAGGGCTAGAACCCACTGTTAGAATAGACATATTCAGGCCTGCCTGTAAAGCCTAGACTTTAAGAACTTAGGGGTATTTTTATCACTTTGTCTTTATACCCCTGTAACTAGCTAAGAATCAAAATCTCAGTCTGCCTGTGTCTGGGCCTTCTCTCACTAGGATAGGCTGAGCCCTTGTTCTTACGCTAAGGCCTTTGGCTAAGCAGCAGGGGCACTTATAAGCTAGGAAACATAGCATCACATCCTCACATCCCAAACCAGTCACACTGAAATAAGGTGCTATTGGGCTGTTAGGAAGTCGATCCTGTCCTGATAGTGCCCATCACCACCAGATAAAGAAATAGATCTTAAGATGGTTAAAGAAAACTTAGTTTGCCAGCATCCTGTCTGGCAAGAAATTCATTATCAATGGTTGTGAAACCCTCATTTCTGTATTGTTCTATCTTTATGGCTACCACTTTTACTTGTTAATCAGTCTGGTTCTCTAATTGTTTCTGTCTGCTGCATAATTAATTTTTCTAGGTGTAAGTTCATTAGGGCAGTGGAATATGCTTGCTTGGAAATAACCCCAATAAACATGGCATTATCTGTGCTTCAGACTTCTGGTCTTTCGCTGCTTGCTGTCTGCATGACAAGAACCAGGGAAGTGGGAAGGTGAAGGGAAAACCCTCTAACAAATGGACATGACCTGATAACCAAGAGGTAAGCCTTTAAGGAAGGTTTTAATACACTTTGGAATGGATCAGGGATTCCCATGAGGACTAAGAGGGAGTGATGGTAAACACGCATTTAGATACTTTTCTTGTTTTATATCTTTTCCCCATAAGGCTGAACCTCTGGCACTGTCATGGATCCATAGGACCTGTGCAATGCCCTGGCTTTTAAACAGTCCTTGGGAGGTGCCCCTTGAGTGCACTAGACCCCCAAGGGCTCCCACTCTTCCACAAGGACAGGCCACTTAGCTTCAACACCTGAGACTGAGCCACTTCCTCAGTGCCCTTCCTCCACACTCCTCTCCACTTCTTCCCATTACTCTCAGCCAGCACCACCTTCCAGCACCTTGGGAGCTTCTTGTGTTCCCTCCTCATCTCTCACTACCTCCTCCTCTCTGCTGCTTCTTAGCTCTAATCCTGCACACACCCTCCCCATGTCCTGGCACCCCAGAATTATCTACTCCCCCTTCTCCTCCTCCCACAGCTCTGTTCTCCCTTCATCCGTGGGGTCCTGAATGGCAACATTATACGCTCTCCTATCAAAATAGGAGCTCATCTGACTGTCACACAAGCCATGCATGAGTCATACACCCATTTACTCAATTTAGAATTCTACAGGAGGTATATTTTCCTCTTAAAATGAGGAATAGGCATGAAAGCTACAGTTATTAATGTATCAATAAGGATACATTAAATGGAATTTTAAAATGACTGTGGCACCAAAAAGGCACATGTCCAAAAATGATACTAGTGGGTGGGAGATAAGGCAAAAAGGGGGCAAGGAAACTTGTCAAAACTTGTATGACAAATAAAGGTATAAAGTTATCACTACTCAGGTTCTTTAGAGACCCACAGCTTCTAATAACCATGGGGACAGGAACCCTTACCCAGCGAGGTCACCGTCTCATAGTTCTCCTGCATGACATCCCTGTAGAGGGCTCTCTGAGCGGGGTCAGCAGAGCCCCCTCTTCCCTGGTGAAATGCACAGCCACCTCCTCGAAGGTCACCGGCCCCTGAAAGAGAAAGAGTCCAACACTCAATACCTGCTGCCCCACTCACAACCCCACTGTTCACAGAACAGCAGCACCAGGTAAATGGAAGCTCCGGGAGGCACATGTTAACAGAGTCCCACCCCACCTTGCCTAAAGCATCCAGGAGGCATCAGAGGATAGAAAGAGAGAACCTTTGTGTCTCCCAGCTGACAGACAGGCAGGGTCATCACATTTATCACATAGCTACTAGCCAGAGCTTAATATAGGATATTGGGCTGTCTCTGGACCCTGCTGGTAGCTCCCTGGTAGGAATCCCAACACTCTCCAAATAAAATATATGGAAGAAAGGGGAAGTTAGAATCTAAGTTAGAAGGTCAGAATTGTAGAAAGTTGGTAAGGAAAGCTAACATAAATCAATGATTAACCAATGAAAATAAGAAGGAGGTTTTTAAAAGTACAAAATTAATCCTAACAATGGTAGTGCTACATTACTAGATGGAAATGGCAGAATTATCAACAATCATGGAGAAGAGGTAAAAGTGTTCAATAAATATTTCTCTCCTGGATTTGGAGAAAAACAGATGATGTAACTCATATCATAAGATATTGACACTAACAGTCTTTCCATTTCAACAATAACTCACAAGGACATTAAACAGCAGCTATTCAAGTTAGATGTGTTTAAATCAGTGAGTCCAGATAACTAGAGTTTTGAAAGACCTACTGGAGGAGCGTGGTGGACTGTTAATTTTAATTAGGACTTGGAACACTTGGGAAATTCCAGAAGACTGGAATAAAGCTAATGCTGTGCCAATATTTTAAAAAGTATAAAAGAGATGGCGCAGCTAATTACAAGTGTGTCAGTCTGAAATCGATACTGGGCAAAAGATTACTGGATTTCATTAATAAAGAAAGGAGAGTAATGTAATTAGTATCCATTAAAAAGGTTTAGACACAATAGATTCTATCAAACTAAGTGGATATCCTTATTGGATGAAATTAAAAGTTTGGTTGCAGCTAATAGTACTGATGTAATATACGTAGGCATATGAGTTGCTTCAGCACAATATTTTGACTAGAATGTACAAAATACACACGGCATACATTAAATAGATTAAAAACTGGAATTTTAAATAGGGACCCATGGTTGAGTGGATTTCTTTCTAGGGGGTTCCGTAAGACTGGATCTTGGCCCTGTGCTATTAACATTCTTATCCATGACCTGGAAGAGAATATAAAATCATCACCGATAACGTTTGCAGTTGCCACAAAGATCGGGGGTGGGGGTAACTAATGAAGTGCCAGTAGATTCAGGCTCCAGCACTGGGAGTCTGGGAAGTTTTCCCAGCCCTGCCTGGACGGTTATTTCCTGTTCCACAAAGAGGGCAAGTTCCATTCCCAACACCTGTGCCTTGACATTAGGAGCTATCTGACAC
This sequence comes from Mauremys reevesii, assembly GCF_016161935.1. Lineage (NCBI taxonomy): Eukaryota > Metazoa > Chordata > Testudines > Geoemydidae > Mauremys > Mauremys reevesii. Next base: position 2,918,641 of record NC_052636.1, read on the forward strand.
TACAGTCCATATTCAGCATAGTGGCAGGATTATAATATGATTAGGACATGAGGCATTTTGTACAAGATGAGTCACGTGCGGTGTCACTGGAAAAGTTATGATTTGCTGAATATGATTATCCTATTTGTGTGCATGGATCATGTTTGTATCTGAAGTTATGGATATTGACTCTGTATCTGTCTTTCAAATGTGCTTACTCTGGGTAACACCCACAATGAGCCTTTCAGGTACAACAATGAAGAAGCCAGACAGTTCATGGCTCATCAACAAAGACAATGGACTGTGGAAGAGCTTAGCCTTCCTGTGAATGTGCCAGCCAGCCTATGAGTCATGGCTACTATGACTCAGCAGGGCACTCTAGGGCATGTGACCAGACCACATGACAACGAACTCCATTTTGGTACCTGTATTTTTCCACAAACTGGACTGGGAACTGAGTTTGGAACAAATGGTTCCTGCCCTATGGAAAAGCTACATAAGGTGGGGTGTGACATCATCTCTTGGCCTCATTCCCCACACACAAGAGAACTCCTGGCAGCACCTGAGCAACAAAGACTGAAGTGGGGGAAGTGCTGGTCCCAGGGTAAAGGGATTTCTAGGTTGTGTATGGAAACTTGGTGGACTATCATCAGTCAGGGTGAGAAATTGCTAATTCAAATTCTATCCAGATAGTATGTTAGGCTTGGTTTGAGTTTTGGTTATATAAGTAATCTGCTTTGATCTGTTTGCTAACACTTATTGCTGGGAAATTGGCTGTTGTCTTCTCTCTCTCCTTGAGCAGCTCAGGTAAAGCACTCAGGTAGCTTAGTTGGGTGCATGGAGCCACCTGCTGTCGTGTTGGGTGATAACAGGCCCTGGAGAGGCTGGCTGAATCTCCAGCAAAGCAGTGTGAGAAGGGCCAGCCCAGCTTGAGGTTAGAGCAGCGGTCCCCAACCTTTTGGCACTAGGGACCGGTTTCGTAGAAAAAATAATTTCCGCGGACCTGCCCCCTATCTGACCCCCACTCACTTCCTGCCCCCCCGACTGCCCGCCCCCCTCAGAATCCCCAACCCATCCTGCTCCTTGTCCCCTCACCATCCCCCAGAGACCCCCACCCCCACCACCCTGGGACCCCACCCCCGCTCCCTGTCCCCTGACTGCCCCAACCCCTATCTCCCCCCCGCTGAGTCCTGACAGACCCCGGAACACCCCCAATCCAACCCCCCCGGCCTTCCCGGGCCGCGCCCCCCACCGCCGCCCCCGCTCGGTGCCGGGGCGGGCCCCAGGACTCCCTGCCCCTTAGCCAACCCCCCTGGCCCCAGCCTCTTACCCCCGGCTCCCTCCTCACCCGGAGCCTCAGCGCCTCGCCTGACAGCTGCAGCGTGTCTCCGGTGGGGCCTGAGCTCCGTCCTGCTCCGAGCCACGTGGGGAGGGGGCGGGGCTGGGAGCTCCACGCCGAGCGGAGGCAGCTGAGCTCAGCCCGGAGCTTGCAGCCCCGCCCCCACACCCCGCGGCTCTGAGGGGGCGGGGCTTAGGGACCCTGCCGGAGACACGCGCTTGATGTGCTGAGGGTCGGTTCGCGGCCGGTTCCTAACAGGCCACGGACTGGTACCGGTCCACGGCCCAGGGGTTGGGGACCCCTGGGTTAGAGGGCACAGCGGTTCCCAGACTGCCCCTGGGGTGACAACCCATCACACCTAAACTACCTAGTGTCAGCAGGTTTGTCACATCCTGTCCCCTCCCTTTCTCCACCCAGGATATTTCCTGCCTCCCACCATCTCTAGCAGCTCCCACCAGTGGTGAGCTCCAGCTGGGTCGCATGAACCGGTTGTTAAATTTAGAAGCCTTTTAGAACCGGTTGTTCCAGGACAACTGGTTCTAAAAAGCTTTTAAATTTAACAAATGCTTGGGCAGCTGTCCACCCGGCCCCCCCAGCTCACCTCCCTTCTCCTCTGAAAGCTCCACCCTTCTTCTCCTCCCCTTTGAGGTTGTGGGGGCTGGATAGGGGTTGGGGCAGTCAGAGGGCAGGGTACAAGGGGGCTGAATGGGGCAAGGGTCCCGGGGACAGTCAGGAAGGAGCAGGGGTTGGATGAGGTGGTGGGGGCAGTCAGGGACAGAGAGAAGGGGTGGTTGGATGGGGCAGAGGTTCCAGGGGGCATCAGAATGAGAGGAGGGGTTTGATGGGGCGGCAGGGGGCAGTCAGGGGACAGGGGATGGGTCAGGGTCCCGGGAGGGTGTCAAGGAGCATGGGGGTTGGAAGGGCACGACCCCTGGGGGGGCATGACCCCCTCGTGAGGTGAGGACAAGGGAACCTGTTGTTAATATTTTGGCAGCTCATCACTGGCTCCCACCATCCTGTACATTTACTGCTTCTTTCCCTCCAAGCAGAACCCACCACCCGCTCCCTGAGAATCCCTTACCTGAGCCAGCTCCATTGCAGCCATTTCCTTCCCCCGGGGAGGAGGGGATGATTTGGGGAGAAACGTGGACGTTATTCTGTAACCTGCTAGGGCGAGAAAGGCAATGTGAGAGAATTCAGACAGGGTTTCTGTCCTTTCCACATGTCGATTCCCCCAGCATTGTTCCTGCTAATGGACATTCTAGGTTCTGCCACACTGTGAAGCAGAGAGTGACCCTATCCCAGTACAGGCCTAGCCCCTCCCACCAGGGTGTAGCCCTCTGACACATGATGAAACCCTCCCAGGAGCAGAGTCTCTGTTACACTTATCAAGTTTGTGGGCGATACCAAGCTGGGAGGGGTTGCAAGTGCTTTGGAGGATAGAATTAAAATTCAAAATGATCTGGACAAACTGGAGAAATGATCTGAAGTAAATAGGATGAAATTCAATAAGGACAAATCCAAAGTGCTTCATTTAGGAAGGAACACTTAGTGGCACACATACAAAATGGGAAATGACGGCTTAGGAAGGAGCACTGCGGAAAGGGATCTGGGGGTCGTAGTGGATCACAAGCGAAATAGGAGTCAACAGAGTTGCAAAAAAGCAAGTATAATTTTGGGATGTATTAGCAGCAGTATTGTAAGCAAGACATGAGAAGAAATTCTTCCGCTCTACTCCGCGCTGATTAGGTCTCAACTGGAGTAGTGCGTCCAGTTCTGGGTGCCACATTTCAAGAAAGATGTGGACAAATTAGAGCAAGTCCAGAGAAGAGCAACAAAAATGATTAAAGATCTAGAAAACATGACCTATGAGGGAAGATTGGAAAAAACTGGGGAAGACTCAGAGGGGACATGACCATAGGACAAGAAGCAATGGATTTAAGGCAGTTTAGGATGGAGATTAGGAAAAAAACTCCCTAACTGTCAGAGTGGTTAAGCACTGGAATAAATTGCCCAGGGAGGTTGTGGAATCTCCATCACTGGGGATATTTAAGAGCAGGCTGGACAAATACCTGTCAGAGATTGTCTAGATAATACTGAGTCCTGCCTTGAGGGCAGGGGACTGGCCTAGATGACCTCTAGAGGACCCTTCCAGTTCTATGATTCTAAGAACCAAAGGCCAGAGAAGAGCAGAATCAAAGGAGTCACTCTGGGAATTCTCCCTGTCACTGTCCCCAAGGCAGCTCTCTCAGGTTAACTAAGTTGTTGGATGCTCCAGCCTTTATCCAGTCTCTCCTGGCAGTGCCCCCTTCATGGGCTGGGCCTAGTTTTAGCTTTTGGGAAGTGTGACCCCAGGGGTGCTGAGACTGGGCCTTCTTGCCGCACATCTTGTTCCTTTCTGTGGCTCCCCAGTGAGTCCAAATGAGTAGATACTCCTCATACAGACTGTGAACATAAGAAGGGCCCACTGCATCAGAGCAATGGTCCATCTAGCTCAGTGGCCAATGCCAGGTGCCCCAGAGGGAATGAACAGAACAGGTAACCTCAAATGATCCATCCCCTGTCACCCATTCCCAGCTTCTGGCAAACAGAGACAGAGACACCATCCCTGCCCATCCTCCCTGTGACACTGGCAGACGAGGTGTTAGAGGCGTGTGTAAGAGCTATGTCTTAATTGAACATGGACAAACACACAGTGGAATCAGTCTGACTCACCTGTGTTAGTATTGTTAAAACAGGTATTAGGATTCTAAGAACATGTTTAGACTTTATTGAGTGCTTGTGAGTTGCTTCCTGGGTTAATATCTGACTAGTTGCATTGTGAGCCTCTGTGGCTCTGTAAATCACCAGACAGGAGAGAGACTTTACCTAGGTGAAGTGCTGATTGACAGCCGAATGCATTACACCCTGCCTGGCAGGAAAGGTCCATCCACACCAGAGAGACTATTATGGGATGTTAAAGACAAAAGACTGTTGTGCTCTTGACTTCCCATTAGCTGAGTTGCAGCTCAGAGCACATGGCAGGAAGGGGATGAAAAACCTCATACAGAAGGAACTGATTATCTGTATGCTGCTTGGACTCTGGGGCAAAGTTCCTAGGCATAAGCACGAGATCCCCAGCTGCTTAGCCGGGGTTAGTCCTAAAGAATATGCAGAGCTTGCTTATTAGAGAAGCTTCTATTACCTTTGAAATTTAAGACTGTAATTTGTCTGCATCTGGATGATTAGCTGCGGTGACAGGGCAAGGCCAGCTGGCTATAGGCAAGTAGTGAGAAACAGGTATGTTAGCCCCAGGCTAAACAAATCCCTATTACCATGGTAACCAAATGACAGTTGCTCCAGGTTAATCAAGACACCTGGGGCCAATTAACATCCTTCCAGAAAGCCCTGGAGACAGCTAGGTTGATGGGGACCCTGAAGCCAATCAGGGGCTGGCTGAAACTAGTTCAAGAGCTCCCAGTTAGGCAGGTGGGTGTGCAGAACAGGAGCTGTGGGAGCGACTGAGCAGTACACACCAGATCAGGCACAAGGAAGGAAGCCCTGAGGTAAGGATGAAGTGGAGCCTGAGGAAGTGGGGTGCTGTGGGAAGTAGAACAGGGAATTGTATGTGTCCTGTTTCTAAAGGTCAGATACCACAGCTGATACTATTAGGGTCCCTGGGCTGGAGCCTAGAGTAGAGGGGGGTCCTGGGCTCCCCCCTTTGCTGCCCTGATTAATCACTGAGACTGGGAGACAACAGAGACTGTGCAAGGGAGGGTAGCTTTGCCTCCCCTCCCTCGCTGGCTTACGATGAAAATGGCTCAGTGGGCTGTGACCCTTGTCCCTAAAGAGAAGGGCTACGTGGAGGGTCACAGTGAGCCTCTGAGGCTAGCGAAATCCACCAGGAAATGCAGGGCCCATGGAGACAAGGACAGAGCTTTGTCACACTGCGTTAACTTTGTAAACTCTCATTTCCTTTTAAATAAATCTTAATACAGGTTGTGACAGGACTGGCTACAAGTGTTGTCTTTGCTGGGAGATCAAGCGTCATTTGACCTAAGGAAGTGACTGGTCCTTCGGGCCTGGCAGTAACCTGAACGTTGCTGTGACTCGTGGGGTAAGGCAGGGTTCTCAACCATGAGTCTGGGGCCCCTGGGGCCGTGAGCAGCTTTCAGGGGGCTGCCAAGCAAGGCCGGCATTAGACTCGCTGAGGCCCAGGGCAGAAAGCTGCAGTCCCAGCGCATGGGGCTGAAGTCTGGGCCCCTGAGCCCCACCACCCAGGGCCGAAGCCGAAGCCATGTAGCTTTGTGGGGGTCTGGGGCCCCAGGAAGTCGCCCTGTTTGCTACCCCCTAACACCAGCCCTGGCTGTGATGTTATTAATATAACCTGTGACTGTATAGTTCATTGGTGCAACCACTTATATATTTGCAGCAAATGTTGTACAACGGTTGGCGTGTAAGGTGTCTATGAAAAGATTATAATTTGCTCCTGATGATGATACTACCTGTGTGGGTGTATCATTTTTGCAGTTAAAGTTATGAATATTGGCTACGTTCTTGTACATCAGTGTGTTTTGATTCTGAAGTAGCCTTAGTAAAGCATTAGATCAGCTTCTTCAGAAAGGAATTTGCAAATCAAGTGCCCAATCAAGAAACACTTAAAGGACCTTGGGAAACTCAATCCACATACCCTGGTGGGCCGGGCCAGTTTCTTTACCTGCCACATCCGGGTTCAGCCGATTGCAGCTCCCACTGGCCGCGGTCTGCCGTCGCAGGCCAATGGGAGATGCAGGAAGCGGCGCAGGCTGAAGGATGTGCTGCCTGCCACTTCCCGCTGCCTCCATTGGTCTGGAGTGACAAACTGTGGCTAGTGGGGGCCGTGATCGGGCAAACCTGCCAACATCGCAGGTAAACAAACTGTCCCAGCCTGCCAGGGTGCTTACTCTGGTGAGCCGCGTGCCAAAGGTTGCTGATCCCTGAGCTAAAATATTTAAGAGACAAGTCAGTTGAAAATATAGTGGTGCAAGAACAAAGTAACATCGCTTCCCATTGTTACACAGCTTCTAGCTGCTGGAGGCTGCAATCCCCTGTTGTTAACATGGTTATTGGGCTGAAATCTCCCCACAGCCAGTCAGAGACAGACACGTACCTGTGTCGCTCCCCAGCTCCCGTCGCAGCATCTCTAGGGGAAGGAGAAGATGGGAGAGGTGAGAATTCAGGCCCTCACATTAATGGAGAAATCCCCATTGCTTATTAATGGAACTGCTGTTAACGACGAGATGGTGACAGAGATCAGAGGCCGATAACGAGGCCGCTGCAGACAGAGCCAGCCCCACAGGGCTGCTCCATGGGGAAGGGCGACTCGCTGAGCTGGGCTATGAGATGGAGCCCAGGATCAGTGACATCACTAGAGTCCCCGACTCCTTCCCAGGGTCAGGGTCGCTCTAACCAGAGGAGACGCCACCCCCAGACTCCAACTCACCTTTGAATCCCAGCAGCACCTCCTGCAGCATGGCACTTTGCAGAGAGAAATCGCTAAGTCTCTTCTCCAGCTCCGCAAACGACGGCTCTGGCTTCCGAAACGTCCCGTCCTCCCTGCTGGGGAAAGGAGGGGTGAGAAATAGGCCTGAGCCCCAGACCCTGAGCCCAGCAACCCCCAAACTTCACAAAACCTGGATCTGAGCTTTGTAGCCTGAGATAGTCAATGTCAGGGTGAGTCACCTCAGCCCTGTGCTCCCCAGAGAGACGGGAAGTGGGGAGACACTAGAGCAAGGAACGGAGACATTGTTCAGGGGCTTTCTCAGGGACGCTCTGGTTCTGGGGGGGGCAGAGCCACCCCCTACGCTGGTTTACTGCAGGAACAAGGGGCACCAGCACGGGGATTATGTGGAAAGGAGAGACACAGACCAAAGAGTGGGCAGGTCCTATATGTTCACAGTGGCCACAGACAGAGCCCAGGGCTCCAGCAGGGAATGAACGTGGGCCCTTTAATGCCAAAACCCCCCAACCCTTCAGCTGAAGCAGTAACCCTGGGACGTCCAGCTCATTTGGCAGAGAGGGCCACATTGCACCGTCCGTTATGGCCAGTGGCCAGGGCATCGGGTTAGAACTCTGTGCCCTGCTCCATTCACAGCAGAACACCCACAGCTCTCCATGGGACACCCACGTACAAAGAACAAGGGGGGAATCTGCCCTTTGTATGGGAAATAAATTTTAGTTCTTAGTTATCAAACCTAGCAGCCCATGAGGAGGAGCGAAATGGAGCCCAGGACTTACCTGCCCCCAGTGCTCCCAGCACCCTACAAAGGAGAGAAAGAGGAGGCCGTCAGGGGGAGTGTCCCTGGGTGGGAGGCCTCCTGCTCTGCAGGGGTCACCACTGAGGCCTCGGGCAGTAGGGGAATTTCAGGTTTACATTCCCAGAGCTGCTGCCCCCCTACCAGACCCAGCAATCCCTGCGGGCAGGTCCTACTGTGGAAATCTTCTCCCCGGGCACTTTACAGGCAGAAGATATTTCTCTGCATTGAGAATCAAATTCCCCCCAGTGCTGAGAGACCCAGAAGGCCCCTGGCCCCACTAAACCCATTAACCTGCAGTGACAGGGGCCTTGGGCCTAACTCGGGACCTCAGCATGGTGGGGGAGGGGATTTCACCCTCCAAGAGCAAATGCAGAGAGACATTTCCAGGAGAGAAGGTCTTGGGGCTGCAGCATCCAGGACTCCCAGGGCCCATCCCTGGCACCGCTGCCAGACTCACTGGGTGACCTTGGGCAGTGCTCTGCCCCTCCCTCTGCCTCACTTTCCCCATTTGTCCCATAGGGATAATGCCCCTGACCCCACTCTGTAAAGTGCTTTGGGGTCTAGGGCTCAGAAGCACCTAGAGAAATGCTGTGTATGATCATTGCAATGACAGCCTGACCTGCAGGGGTTGGCTCAGCGGCTGCTGCCCCTTCTCTCCTCCTCTCCCGCTGAGCAGGGAAATCTGCCAGGACAGGCTGCAGACACCCTCATCCCTTCTCTGGACAATGGCTCCTCCAGCTCCTCCAGCCGGGCCAGCAGCCGCTGCTCCTGCTCCTCCAGAAACCCTCGCAGCTCCTGCCACTCCCAGACGATCTTCTGCCTCTCGGCTTCCGTCTGTTTCTGCAACAGGGAGAGGGCGGCTCAGTAACGGGGGAACATAGAACATAAGAACGGCCAGACTGGATCAGACCAAAGACCCATCTAGCCCGGTATCCTGTCTTCTGACAGAGGCCACTGCCAGGTGCCCCAGAGGGAATGAACAGAACAGAGAATCATCAAGTGATCCATTCCCAGCTTCTGGCAAACAGAGGCTAGGGACACCATCCCACTCATCCTGGCTAATAGCCACTGATGGACCTGTCCTCCATGCACTTCTCTAGTTCTTTTAGAACCCTGTTAGTGTCTTGGCCTTCACAACATGCCCTGGCAAGGGGTTCCACAGGTTGACTGTGTGTTGTGTGAAGAAATACTTCCTTTGTTTCTTTTAAACCTGCTGCCTATTCATTTCACTGGATGACTCCTAGTTCTTGTGTTATGAGGAGGAAATAACACTTTCTTATTTACTTTCGCCACACAAGTCATGATTTTATAGACCTCTACCATATCCCCCCTTAGTCGTCTCTTCTCCAAGGTGAACAGTCTCAGGCTTTGTCTACACTGGCACTTCTCTCCTGCCAACAAAGAGCAGCTACACTGCACGCCTGTCAGCAGAACGGCTGTAGCGGCACAGTCGTGTGGCTAAAAGCTGCGGCGTGCAGCCATAGCTTCAGTCTTATTAATCTCGCCTCATGCGGAAGCTGTTCCATATCCTTCATCATTTTTGCTGACCTTCCCTGAACCTTTTCCAATTCCAATATATCTTTTTTGAGATGGGGCGACCAGATCTGTACACAGTATTCAAGATGTGGACATACCATGGATTTATATAGAGGCAATAGGATATTTTCTGTTTTACACTCTATCCCTTTCCTAATGATTCCCAATATTCTGTTTGCTTTTTTGACTGCTGCTGCAGATTGAGTGGATGTTTCCAGAGAACTAGCCACAGTGACTCCAAAATCTCTTTCTTGAGCGGTAACAGCTAATTTAGACCTCATCATTTTCTGTGCATTTGATATTATCTTTTCCAATGTGCACTATTTTGCATTTATCAACATTGAAATTCATCTGCTCCATAACAGGAGAAAATCATAAATGCACCTGGGGCGGGTGGCAGTTATTTACCAGAACACAAGAGCTCTTGCGGTGGGGATGGGAAGTTAATTTATCCAGGAAGGGAGAGGGATCAGGACCGGGGTGAGCTGTACATCACCTACAGGAGGGACACTTCTCCCCAAAACCTCATCAACGTGCACTGAGCCAAATCCTCCACCTCTGCAGCCCACATTTCATCTCCTTCCTCCCCATCCCCCCAGGAGCTAGAAAGGATCCCTGGTCACTGTGACATCCAGACAGCCCGTGGGCAGGGGCTCTGGGCTAACACAGACTGACCCTCTCCTGCCCAGCAGCCTCCTGCGTCCTAAGGACATCATGTTACCCCGTGTCTGACCCTGCAGGCTCCTGGGCTCCAGCGAGATGGGTCCCTGGCTGAGGCGGGCAGGGTGGGCCCTGCACTCACCAGGTCATTCTTATGCCCGGCAAACCTAAGTGATGGGGGGCTCTGGGCACCTACCAGCAGCTCCTCGCTCTGCCGCTCCTCCTCGGCTTTGGCTGCTTCTCTCTCTTTTCCCAGGGGGGCCGGATGCTTTTGTGGGGCCTCCTGGAAGAAGCAGGGGAGGGTTAGAAACTGCTGCAAACCTCCCAGCTGCCAGATTTCAGGGCCGTCCTGCCCTGCAGACGCCTGTGCAGGGTCCCTGGGACTCAGACTGAGAGGAGATGGTGAAACAGGAGCAGCTTTTCCAGAGGAAACGCAGGGCCCCAGGCTGCAGGGACAGGGGTGCAGCCCAACCCCCAGCTCCCCGGGGCCTCACCCACATCCCAAGCAGCCAACTTCAGACAGTCCCCCACTTTCCCCAGCGCCAGCCCCCAAAGCTCCCGCAGGGCCAGATCTGAACACGGAGCCCCCAAACATCCCCAGCCCAGACCCCCAGTGCACCCCAAACTCCCAGCTCCCAGCAGCCCACAGCCCCATCCCCAGCGCACTCCCAGCTCCCCACAGCCCCATCCCCAGCAGCTCTCCCCCAGCCCTCACCCCCAGCGCACTCCCAGCTCCCCAGCCCCATCCCAGCCGCTCCCGCACCAGCCTAGCCCCCAGCGCCTCCCAGCTCCCCATCCCAGCCTGACCCCAGCACACCCCAAACTCCCAGCTCCCCACAGCCCCATCCCCAGCTGCTCCCCAGCGCACCCCAAACTCCCAGCTCCCCAGCCCCCATTCCCGGCCGCTACCCTCCAGCCTGACCCCCAAACTCCCAGCTTCCCCAACCCCAACCGCTCCCCACAGCCCTGACCCCCAGCGCACTCCAGCTCCCCACAGCCCCATCCAGAGCCGCTCCCCGCCAGGCTCTGACACCCCAGATCCGACCCCGGGCCCAGCCTGGGCTCCGAGCTCTGAGCCGAGCCGCGCTCCGGCCCCTCCTGCAGCTCCCGGCCCAGCCGCTCCGGGCTCCGTCGCCCGGTCCTCCAAGACACTCGCCCCCGCAGCCCCAGGCAGCCCGCTCCGGCCGCGGGAGCTCGGGACCCCGGGCGAACCAGGCAGCCGGGCCCGCCCCGGCGGCAGCGTGTCCGCCCACGCGTGTCCCCGGACCCACCGCGCTGCCCCGCGGGCTGCAGGGCTGGAGCAGCCCCGCGCCGCGCTCCCGGCCCCGGCCATCTCCCCGCTGCCGCACAAAGGGCGGGGGCCGGGGGCAGGAAGGGCAGCTCCTCCCAGGCCTGGCCCCGCCCGGGCCCCACGCAGGGGTGGGACACGCGGGGACCCGCCTCAGCCCGGAGGGGGGCGGGGCTCCCCAGAGGAAAAACGGGGGCGGGGCTGGTGCTGCTGAACCATCAGACTCCGGAGCCCCCGGCTGAGAATGCAGCGAGCACGTGTCCGTTCAGCGCTGGAGGTGGGACCCAGCACGTGTCAATCACCTGCATCTAAAGCGTCTAAATCCCCTGGGCACAGCTCGCCAGGGCACAGCTTGGGAGCTGCGCTGGGAATAGATCCAGCAGGAAATCCCTTCCCCCCCTCTGCTAGCTTGTGTCTTGTTACAGCCCTGGAGATAATCCCGCTGCCTGCACGTGTTCTGCAGAGAACAGAGGGGCAAATTCTCTCCCTGTTCCCCCTTCCACAGCCATTAAAAGACGGAATAAACCCCCAGCAGCGCCGTGCCCCACAGAGTCCCCCTGTGTAAGGAGAGAGATGTTCAGTGACTAGGGCTCCAGCTCAGCGTCACCAGGTTTATATAACTTTTGGTGATGCCCAGAACTGGTCCAAGTCTTGCCCATCCTTCCTCACCCCCCCCCAAGCTGTGGGAGGGAGTTTGGGTACATGAGGTGCAGGCTCGGGGCTGGGCAGGGGGGTGGGGTGCCGGGGAGGTGGGGGGTGGACCCTGGAAGGGAGTTTGGATGTGGGCTCTGGGCTGGGGCAGGGAGTTGGGGGGCAGTGGTGGGCTCTGGGAGGGAGTTTGGGTGTGGGCGGGGTGTGGGATCTGGGCTGTGGCAGAGGGTTAGGGTGTGGCACCTATCTTGGGCAGCTCCCGAAAGTGACCCACACCCCCCATCTGGCAGCAACTCCTACATGGAGGAGGCCCGGGGGGCGTGGGTCTCCTGGCACCACTGCCCGCTGGCACCACCCCTGCAGCTCCCATTGCTGCAGTTCCAATGGCAGAGTTGGCACTTGGGGTGCGGGCAGCGTGCGAGAGACACACCCCACGGGGGCTGCAGGGATGTGCCAGATGCTTCTGGGAGTGGTGCGCCGTGCGGAGCGAGGGTGGGCAGGAATCCACTTTAGTCCGGCTGTGCTGCCGGTAGTGGTGGCAGGAGCCCCCAGGCCCTTTCAAATCGCCCGGGGCCAGCTGCTCAGGCTTTCTGACTTTCTGATGGGGAAGCAAAGGGAAGGCACATGTGTCCCTCATGAGCAGTTCTGGGGAGTCTTTTTGGGGCTCCTGAAGCAGGCAGCAGAGAGGTGCAGCCCCACCACCAAGTCTGTTTCACTGGAGGAGAGTGGGGGCTGCAGGGTGATCTCCCACCTCCATGCATCCAGCAGCCTGTGCTCCCCCCTGCAGTGCTGGAGCCTCCACATTTATTTATTGACAAATAAAATTTGCAGAATTTTAAAATATTGTGCACAGAATTTTTTTGGTGCAGAATCTCCTCAGGAGTGAGACTGACTCAGGGAACCTCCTTGGATTGTCACTGCTTGGTGAACCCATCAGCCACCACACCAATGCACAGAGTGCCCAGCCCCACTGCTATGTGGGGCTGGGGCTAGTCAGGTCATACACATTCACACTGTGCGCTCCCCCCGCTACAAACCGCTGCTGATTTCCCAGTTAGGACATTAGCTGTTACCGATAAGGTTTGTCTGTGTTGTTGTTTTTTATCGCATTGTTAGGTGTAAGAAGTATAAACTGTTCAATAGGTTCCATTAGTTGGTTAATAAGATGTTTATGAAGTAAATCACTGGCTTTAAAATAAGATCCAATCTGGAGCATATGAACTATTGACCCCTGGACTCCATCTCTGAGAGGGGACTTGTTTACCATCAGGACACAGGCTCAAACCAGTCCAAACTGGTTTTTCCCGCCAAAACCAGCCCTCAGCGTTCCATCTCCTCAGCACTTTTCCCGCCACAGAAGTGATATAAGGACGTGCTCAGCGCCTGCGCGGGGCCGTCCCCCCCAGCGACGGCCCCTCCACGGTCGGGTCTTCCCAGTGCTCCTGAGCCGGAGAGTGACGAGCCCCCTGGGTCCCGCCGTGAGACTGAGGAACAGGAGGCCTGTCACCCCCATTCCTGCCGTCCTGCATCCCTGGTGTCCAGCCTCCCACGGAGCCCCCCGGGGAGTGAGAGACCCCGGGGGGGGGCACTGGGCTGGGCAGGAAAGTGACTCTGCCCCGGGGAACCTGGGAGAAGCCTCAGAGCTGCCTCAGCCCCAGTGGGATTTGGGGGGCAGAGACTGGGGCCTGGCAGGGGGGATCCCCTGTGGTGTGGGGAGATGGGGGTGTCAGGCAGGGAGGAGAAGCTGGAGTTGTAGGGGGGGGAAGGTCAGTGGGACGCGGGGGGGGGGTGAACTGTCTCTGTGCAGCCAGGAAATTCCCGGGGGGGAGAAGTGGCGGGCGGGTGAAGGGGGGAGGGGGGTTAATTGGATCCTGTCCCGGTTTGTGCCACTTGCCTCTCGCCCCCGATACAAATTCTCTCTAGTTCTGCCCCTTTTCTTGCTCAGTGTCTCACACGGGGCTATAAAATCTGGGGCGATTCGCCCCTTTCCCCTCCAATGATCAGCTCTCCCGTCTCCCCCGATTTACCCCGTTCTCCCCATGAGTCTCAAGCGTCAGTTAAAAATCTTCTCTAGTGAGGGGCATTTTCCCACCCGTTTTATCTGCAGCGATTTGTCCTTGTGTAGGTGGGAAATTGTTGCCCTGAGTTCTTCTCCATCCTGGAGGTTGCAGGGGGTGAAATTGCCCAGAGATCATCTTTCCCGTCTCCTTTGTGAATCATTTGTTCCCTCTTTTACCTCTGTTAAAATGTTTGCCGAAGAAAGAGACCAGCCACATCTTTAATACCCATCAAAGCCAGAGGCCTCCCCCTGTTCGGGGATCAGTGGTTCCCAGCTGGTAACGGGAGAGTTGGCTGGACCCTTTTCTTTTCTCCAGCTGGCACGGGATGAGGAGGTCACTCTGAATGCAATGTGGGTCCAGAAGTATCCCAAACCCCATGACAAATGGCCTCTGTGAGGGGTTGATTCCCCCTGTGCTAAGATGCAGCCACCTCTGGGGTGGATCCAGGGTGGCCATTATTTGCTAGTGACAGGCCATGGAAATTTCTTACCTATTTTGTCCCTCCAGGCCTTCCATACTCCTGTTCAAGAGACATCCCCCAGGGCTCCCTCTGCCTGTGTGACTGGCCAGCCGGGGGCGGTGGTCACTTTCTATCCACTTCTCAGGCACTGTGAGGTAACAGTGTTGTGGGGTGGGGTGGGGCTGTGGGGGAGATAGCAGCTGAAGGGGATTGTGGTAGGGGAGGCCTCTGGGTGGCGGGGCAGGGGGTACCCTAGTGAGGTTGGTGGGTTCTGGAGATTTGGGGTTTCAGGGGTGGTTGTGATGTGCCCAGCCCTGAGGCTGGGGGGCGTGGAGGTGGGTCTCGCTGGGGGCCGGGTGGGTGCAGACCAGGCGGGGGGGGCGTCTCTGGGGGAGGCGGGCCAGGGGTTAGAGGAGCCTGGTGCTGTGCCAGGGGATCTGTCTGGGCTTCCCGCAGACTCCTGGGATCGCTGCCGTGCCCAGTGCACAGAGTGTGTGGGGAGAATCCCGGCGCTAGGCCAGGGGTGCCCCTGTAAAGCACCAGGGGATCCCGCAGGGGGGAGGCGGGGGTGCCAGGCCAAGGGCCGGGCAGATCCTGCTGGAGGGCGGGAGGGGGATCCTAGGCAGGCAGTGAGGACAGAGTTCCCAGTGGGGTCCCATTTGGGGGGTCTCTGGCTGTTGGGGTCTCTTGGTGGGGGGAACCCTTTGGGATTCCCAACCTGTCAATGAAGATCTGGTGGGGGTTCTCTGGCCGGTGGGGCTCTGAGGGGTATCTGAGGTCCCTGGCCAGGGACTCTGGCGGCTGGGTCCCAGGGAATATCTGGGGAGGGGGGGCTGGGGCTCTGCGGGCTGCTCCTGACCTCGCTTCTTCTCCCTGATTAGCTTATGCCAGAATCCTGGCTCCAAGCACTGCCCGACATTCCCTGGCCAGGCCCAGTCACTGTGATAACTTTCTAGCCACTTATCAGACACTGTGAGGTGAAATCACAGATTTTTGCTCTGCTCCCCTCTTGAAAACTGCAGGAACTTCCAGTTCCATGGTCCTAGATTGTCCAGTCCTTGTCCTGGATCTGGGGGTGAGGGAGGAGGGAAGGGAGTCAGCGCTGCCACACAATGGTCTCTTCCACAGCATTCTGGACTCATTCTTTCTGAACTCTGGTTTCATTGAGACCATTGTTAATCCAGAGTCACTGTATGGAAAGACAAGGAGTGACTCCGGATCGACAGTGGGGCAAATGAGATCAGCAATTCTCCCTGTGAGGAGGGGCTCTCATTAGCTGCTCTCCCCAGAGAGCTAAAGGAGGGAAGCTGCTCAAACGCTCTGTCCCTCTCTGCTCAGGATATTGGGGTTCAGCTTCCTGGGTCAGACGCTGCAGCCTCCATTGTGATCTTAGCAGGCTTAGCAGCTGCTGCTCCCCCAGCAGGGTTCTGTGCTGGGAAGTGACCTTAATTAAAGCTGCTTCTCTGCCTGGCCCAGGGGATGACTTTCTCCAGCTGGTCCTAGCCCCCTAGGGCAGCCCTGGGCCCTGTTAATACTAAATTCTGAGCCAGAGTCTCCAGGTAACTGAAAGACCTCAGGGAAAGTGCTGGGGACTGGCAAGAAAGTGACTCTGCACAAACAGCCCCTCCTCATTTCTCCTCCCAGTAGCAATTGCTAGGAGAAAATCCAGCCATGGGAGAGCAAAGCCCCCAGGAATGGGACTGTCCCAGCCAGAGGGGCAGGGAGAGAGGACGGGAAGGAGAGACTGAAAGGGGCAGCGGTAGAAATGAGGGGGGAGAGATTTCCAGCTCTCTAGTCCGCCCAGACACATGTATTGCTGCATCTCTGGGCAGAACCACTTTCCAGTGGACAAAACAAGGATCAGACAGAGGAAAAGCCAGTTCCTGACTCCATATTCCCCCTGCTGGGGTGTGGCTGACGTGGGGTCAGTGTCCGAGGGAATCCCCCACAGTGACTCCTTTGGTTTCTAGCCTTGTGTTCAGAGACTTTGTTAGGGGGTGAGGGGAGGGAGAAGGGAGGTTAAAAATGTGTCTGGGCTTAGCCTGGCAGGAGGGCCAGATCTACATTGTAATAAACAGATTGAGCATTTCCCAGCATGGCAGGATCTAGGGTGTCTATCTGCAGGGAAAGGGCCTGGGGGAATTCTGATGTGAAATTAACTAAAACTGGTTCTGAAACGCCCACAACTGCCCTTCTCCCCCAGACAGGCTGCAGAATGACGTCCATGTTTTGCTCCAGCTCATCCCAGCCTGGCGTGGGACAGGGAAGAGAAATGGCTGCAGTGGAGCCAACTCAGGTAGAGATTATCGGGAGGTTGCTGGTGGGTTCCTGCTGGAGGAGAGGGACAGCAAATACACCGGAGATGGCAAGGTTTGCACAGTCTGGTTTGGAGGTTGGAGCGGGGCAGGAAATGCACAGGGTGGGGAAAGCAGGAGGCCAGGGTGTGGCAAATCCGCTGGGAGTTATTTAATAAGTGGCCTAGATTCTAGGAACAGACCCAGGAGGTTGGGAGGTGGAAATGCCCTGATTTGTGAAGAAAGAAAATAGCCCACCTACATGGAGCTGGTAAAACTGACCAGACTCATAGTGCTGGAGCCTGAGCTCACTAACCAGCGGCTGCTGTGAGATATGAAGGGGGCACCCATGAGTCAGGCTTATTGGAGCTGCCTCTCCTTCATATCCTGCTCCTCACAATGAGGAGGTTATTGGGCTTCCTACCAGGAGCTCTCCTGGACCCTACTAGGTGCTCCAACTCCTGAATCAGTCAGTGGCTAGTAGGTGTGTGATGGATCTGCTGGGAGAGACAAGGGGCTCTCTCTTCGTCCCCTCACCCTGGTATTTGCTGGATACGCTGAGCGGGGTGGGGGTGGGACTCTGTTGAGTGGGCTTCACCCAGAGCTTCCATTTGATTGGCTGCTCTCTGCCACAAATAGTGGGGCTGTGAGTGGGAAAGAGGTCCTGAGTGTTGGACTCTTGCTCTTTCAGGGGCCGGTGACCTTCGAGGAGGTGGCTGTGCATTTCACCAGGGAAGAGTGGGCTCTGCTGGACCCCGCTCAGAGAGCCCTCTACTGGGATGTCATGGAGGAGAACTATGAGACTGTGACCTCGCTGGGTAAGGGTTCCTGTCCCCTCGGTTCTTGGAAGGGGAAATGAAGAGTTAAGGTTCACGCCAGCCCCACAATGCCACCTCTACTCTGTCCTGTTTCTGCATCACCCCAATATGCCAGTGACACACACACTACCAGAGACCCTCCCATGCTGCAGAACACTTCGGGAACACAGCAGAGGAGCAATATCACACAGTGTCAAATAGCTCCTCTTTACTCAAGTAAAACTGGGGGTTAGGTCCAGCATAACGAACAGAAGCTTCCTACCTCCGGCCTTCTCTCAAACCCTGAGCCTTCTCTACCCAAACCAGAATGTGCTTGGAGTGTAACAAGCAGGCAGCTGGAGTCAGAGCTGCTGGTCCAGGGTTACTTATCACACAAACACTCTGTGCGTCCTTGAATGCTGGTTGAGGGTATCCATACAGGGGATCTCCAGCAGCAGAACACTGAATCTCACCCAGGATTACAGATGACACAACTCCTCACTGCTCTGGATTGCACCCCAGCATGTGAAAATGGCCTAGGTTGGTAGTGACATTTCTTGAGACATGCAGAGTCTTGCTCCCATATCACCAGGTGTAATAACAATAACAGGAAAGGCCGAATATGGAAAACTGATTGTTCAGCTTGCTTTTGACCTGCATCATATTTTGCAATATATTCCAAATAAGGAAATTAACGCGCAACGTATGTGTCATTGTTTGGGGTTTTAAGCTTTAAAAGGCTTGTGTGATTTTTAGCTCGGGGACAGTATTCCAATAGCTGTTGCCCCCTGCACACTTTTAACCAAGAAAAGAGCCTCAGGCTGAGCTGATTCAAAATCAATCGTGTGGTCGTTTTCCACAACAACTTCAAGAGGTCCCTGTGATGGAATATAAATGTCTTCTTCACACCTTCCCCTTGCAGGAGAATGGCTGTTTGACCAGCTGTTTGCCTTGCTGTCTCTGAGGAACTGCTCTGTGGGTGTTCCCCAGAATTGTAACTTTTTCAGTAATATCATACTCTAAAATCTCATAAATTTACATACAGTGTTACTACACGTTTTAACAGGAGGGTAATATTCAGTAGGTTATGCATTTTCAAATGATACCTCACAAGCCATACTGCGTACAAAATTGATCATAATTTTCTAGAAGAGTGAACACAGGGGTATAGACTGACACTGTCTGTGTGTGTGTTCCCAGCAGATATGTGGGTATTTCAATCCCTCATAAGCACAGTGTTTGGCATCTTCAAGGACCTGGGGAACTGGTCCTGGGAATTCACTGGTTTACCAAGTGTGACGCTGTATGGAATTGTGAGACACTTTGGTATTAATAATAAAAATAATAATATAATCTGATAAATTTGCAATGAATTGTGCTAGATATGCCATGCCAAGTTTCAGTGAAAATGTTATGATTTGCCAAGTATGATAATTTTGTTTCTACGTTTGTATCACCTTTGTATTGTGAGTTATAGATATGTAGGGTATATCTGTATTTCAAGACTTGTGCAGTGTTTCTGGGTGACACCCCCAGACATATTGGCATCAACACTGCCTAGCCTGTTTGATGGCCCATTGAGGGTCATCAGCTGTACAATGAGCCCATGGAAAGGACCAAGGGGATACACCTATTGAGTCAGCAAGACATGCTGGGGTATGCCTGTGTAATGAGAACTTCAAGGCTTTTCCATGCCACGTGCTGTGAAGCTTGTGTTTGGGACACAGGAAGTACAGGCCACATGGCAAAAGGAATGTAAAGGGCAGCTGCATCATCTCCATTTTGTCTTCAATCCCCCTTCCTACCTCTGGAGCAACTTCTCTACAAACTGAACCCTGGAACAAAGGACTGAATGACCCATCCAAGCTATGGATGTGTTCCAGACAGACTTTCAAGCCAGCAACTCACCAATACTGCTAAGAACCTGATATATCCATTTTGGAATGTATCTGACTGCTTTCCCATTTAACTTCTTTCTGTCTTTCTTTCGTTTAAACCTTTCGTTTAGATGCTAAAGGATTGTCTGGAAGGATGGAATTTTGGGTAATATCCAAACCTATACTGACCTGGTGATGTGGCTGAGCCTTTGGGGTCAGAGGAACACTTTGTTTATGTGAGCAGAGTTTTTAAATAACCTCTCACTGTACTGGACCTAGTTGCTGATTGGGAGTCAGAGATCTGGGATGCAATAAAGGGGGCTGTGTGATTTCTTTTTTCAGCTTCTCGATAACCCGTGTGGGGGATCAGAAGCACAGTTGGTGACTGGTCGTTGAGTTTAACTTCAGTGTTAACCAGCAGTTTTGGGAGCATCTGCTCTCCCTTTTTCAGCCTTTCCTAACTTTGGCATTTTGAGTGAGAACTGCCCCTGGCCCACCAGGTCACACTAAGCACTGAAGTTAAATTAATAGAATGTTTTTTTAGACCAAGTCTTATGAAATCAACTGAACTCCTTTGTTTTCTTTCATCTGAGCAGGGTTTCTAGTTTTCCAACTTGATGTGATCTCCCAGCTGAAACAAGGGGAAGAGCCATGGGTCCCACACCTCCAGCGGTCAGAGGAAAGAGAGATCCTGAGATCTTCCTGCACAGGTGAGGAAACATTAAACCACCTCAGAATCTGTAAGTGCCTGAAGGAAACATCTGGGATGCCCTACAAAGCTCTTGGGGAGGTCTCTCAGTTCATTATTATCCCTAGCAGGGGTCGTATCCTCAGGGTAAATATAGTTCATGGATTCCTATAGATCCTAGCAGACACCAGGCAGTAGCTTCCTCCCTTCCCCCTGCGTATTTGGATGGGATGTGAAGGCTGAATTCATCCCCCTCCTCTCTCCTACTTGGGGGAAGAGTTTGGGGGAGTTCAGCTCCTGATTTTTATTTGACCTGTCTTCAGCACTTGTTTTGTTTGGTCTTCCCTTTCCATCCCTGTTTGAGGTTTCTGTCTCTATCACAGCAGGTGATGCAATGGCATGTGAGAAAGAGGAGCAGAATTCTCAGCCTGGAAATGTTGAGCCAGTGGGTAAAAACAGAGCATTATCTCAAAGATCGAAAAGGAATGTGTCCAGGAGTCATAAGCAGGAAAAATCCTGGGAGATTCAGCACAGAACAAAAACACATCAAGGAAACCAGCCAGGGAAGAAAGTGGATAAATTTATTTCCTGTTGGGGAACTCAGAAGGTCCTCATGGAAACCACAACACAGCAGGATATCCTCAGCCGAAAGAGAAAAAATACATGCAGTGAGTGTGGAAAAACCTTCTCTCACAGCTCAGCCCTTTCTGTACATCAGAGAATCCACACAGGGGACAGGCCCTATGAATGCACTGAGTGTGGGAAAACCTTCAATCGCAGTTCGCACCTTATTAGTGATCAAACAATCCACAGAGGAGAGAGGCCCTATGAATGCCATGAGTGTGGGAAATGCTTCACTAGCAGCTCAAACCTTTCTCAACATCAGAGAATCCACACAGAGGAGAGGCCCTTTGAATGCAGTGAGTGTGGGAAATGCTTCACTAGCAGCTCGGCCCTTTCTGTTCATCAGAGAATCCACACAGGGGAGAGGCCCTTTGAATGCCGTGAGTGTGGGAAAAGCTTCACTAGCAGCTCAGACCTTTCTCAACATCAGAGAATCCACACAGAGGAGAGGCCCTTTGAATGCAGTGAGTGTGGGAAAAGCTTCACTAGCAGCAAGACCTTTCTAAACATCGGAGAATCCACACAGGGGACAGGCCCTATGAATGCACTGAGTGTGGGAAAACCTTCAATCGCAGTTCGCACCTTATTAGTGATCAAACAATCCACAGAGGAGAGAGGCCCTATGAATGCCATGAGTGTGGGAAATGCTTCACTAGCAGCTCAAACCTTTCTCAACATCAGAGAATCCACACAGAGGAGAGGCCCTTTGAATGCAGTGAGTGTGGGAAATGCTTCACTAGCAGCTCGGCCCTTTCTGTTCATCAGAGAATCCACACAGGGGAGAGGCCCTTTGAATGCCGTGAGTGTGGGAAAAGCTTCACTAGCAGCTCAGACCTTTCTCAACATCAGAGAATCCACACAGCGGAGAGTCCCTTTGAATGCAGTGAGTGTGGGAAAACCTTCAATCGCAGTTCGCATCAAACAATCCACGAGGAGAGGCCCTGTGAATGCAGTGTGTGTGGGAAATGCTTCACTAGCAGCTCAAACCTTAGATTTAATTTACCCTGGCTCCTCAACTGTGGCTACAGCTCTAGTACCCATCAATCCAAAGACTGAGAGAAATGGAGAGTTCCAACCATTGTCCTTTTAGTATCTTATTGTTCCTCTCTCTGTTTTTTGTGCTGGCCTTTCTATTCTATCATTTTCTGCCTTTGTTTAGTTGGTAACAGTTGGTTTCCATCACTCACGTTTGTTTGTTTAAATCTCTATCTGTTGTGAAATAAATTTTTTGCTTGTTCGATAACTGGACTCAGGTGCTGTGTGAAATACAGTAGCAATGGTCCACAGTAAAACTAGTAACCTGGGATACTTGGGGAAGAGAGGATCTGGGATTTCACCGAGTATCTGGTGATCCGGGCTGGACCCCAGAGGGGGACACATTGAAGGAACTCAAGGGTTAAGGTGGCTGCTGTAGCTCAGAGGAGGGTCCTTGAGTTCCAGCTGGCTGGTGAGTTTGGTCACTAACATCCAGCTGCCAAATGCAAAACTCCCTCTTCCTTGTGGCAGGTGGCAACAAGGAGACTCACAGCCCTCAGCACCCTGAGAAGGGTCACAATGTGTCTCTGTGTTGATCCACCTGTCGAATTCACACTTGGAAAGCTCCCGATAGCACAAAACTCTGCCCTATGAAATCATGGAACATGTGCTCTTCGCTCTGTGAAAGCATGTAAAGAATCCAAGCGCTGGAGGACAGGGTTTGGGTCCAGAGTGCCCTAGACAAATTGGAGGTTTGGGCCCAAAGAAATCTGAGGAGGTTCAACAAGGAGAAGTGCAGAGTCCTGCACTTAGGATGGAAGAATCCCAGGCACTGCCACAGATTGGGGACTGAGTGAGTGAGGGGGGATTTGATAGCAGCCTTCAAGAACCTGAAAGAGCAGCAGTGTGGGCTTTCTCCTGGCCACTTTTGCTGGGCTGGGCAGGCGTCCTGGAGGCCTTTCTAGAAGAGAATTGGCAACGGAGTTAGAAAAACCAATGTGAAAAACAGAACCTGAGGTTTAGACTCATTTATTTATAATATAAAACCTTCAATTCTAGTGTCACAGTCAATACAATTGCTTCAGCCTGATAGTTGCCCAAAGGGAAACTTAACTTCTCTCCAAAGGGAGTGGAGAGAAAGCACTTTTCAGAGTCCAAGAGAGACAAGGTGGTGAGGGTAAGAGCTTGCAGAGGACCAACCTCTGTTGGTGAAAGAGACAAGCTGTGGAGCTAACCCCACACCCTTCTTCAGTTCTGTGTAGCCTGGAAGGTCGTCTCTTCCATAACCAGCAGTTAGAACATAAGAACAGCCACACTGAGTCAGACCAGTTCATCTAGCCCACTCTCCCGAAAGTGGCCAATGCCCGGCGCCCCAGAGGACCCTTGGGACCAACATGGATACACCATCACCACAAACAAGGTTAAAAGTCAATGCACGTGGGAGAAGCATCTTGTGTTTCATTCCTTATGTCCTAGTCCCATCATGTGGCCATTTCCTTTTCTTCCTTTCTGTTAAAAGCTTTGGTGTTTTGCACAGAAACATTATTTCCCAGGAGAGACCCAGGAGTGGGGCTGCATTCCTGTACCAAACAGTCACTGGAAGGGGGCAGACAAAGGCCTTTAGGACGAGGCGTCCGTCACTGTCAAAAGATCATCTCCCTCCTGCAGGTCACTGGCAGCCTGAATTTGTTCCTTATCCTCCCAGAGTCTGGGGGCTGAAATCAGCACTACCCAGCCCCTCCGTCCGTAGCAGGAACAAACACAAACCTGGTCTTTAAAACAAACTGTCCCCTTCCTTCTCAGGGAAGATTTTTCTGTGATTGAAGTTGAGCTTCAATTCCCCTCTCCTAGTGGCGGGGCAGGTGTGGGGCCAGCTCCCAGTGAGATCTGTTTTCACCATTGCCCCCTTTCAGTCACTCTGGGATGGTAACTCTGCTCCCAGCTGTCAGGCAGCTTCCAGCCCATCCACCCTGCTCATTAACTCTGTGGTCATATGTCACTCCCTCTGCCAGCACTCACAGCTTGCAGGAAAGCTACTCCTGCCAGATGCATTGGTGGTATAGTGGTGTGCGTATGTGCCTTCTAAGCAATTCATCTGGGTTTGATTCCCAGCCAATGCAATAATGGCTTTTCTCTTCTGTTGTTTCCTCATCTGGAAGTGGTTTAATTTCAGTCACATTGTGTTACAATCACATTATCTATAGAATGAGACAATAAATGTGTCGAAGTCCAGCAGGTCATACAGGCTGGAGGCACACAAGGGGCTGGAATGTGTCATCTGAGAAAGACAGAACCCTTGGAAACCTGCATCTCCCATCCCCTGGCCTTGCGTGTTATGATTCCAGCTGCGTGAGCTGTTTGTAGGATGTTCCGGCATGGTGGGGAAATGAAGTTTTGAGTCAGTTTTTGCTCCTGCAGGTTCCTTTGCTGTTATAATTATAATGACATGAACAAAAGGGAGGCACAATAAACATAAACCCCAAGTTGCAATACAGGTGGGGAAAGAGAAGATCACGGTTAAGCCAAACACTTCAAAATAAAAATTAATACTAAAAAAGGGGAGGGGGGAAGAGATCAGGTATGTGGAGATCCCCTTGATATTTCAATGCACATTGTTAGAATCAAAGTTCAGACTTGACACTGGAAAACCCGCAACTACCTGTCTCTCTGAACACCTGTGATGAGCAAGATGGAGTTGGGACACCTGTTCTGCTTCAATCATTTATTGTCTCTCTGTTCTCTCCTTCGCCCCCCAATTCCTCATCTCCAATGTCTCTGCCTTTCTCCTCTTGCTCCCTCTCCCCTGCCCTTTCCAGGAACTCACGCTCTACAGCATTTAGGACAAGCCAGAGCTCCCATGTTCTGCACATGAGCCTGTGTCAGAGGACGTGTGACCCCGGTCAGAACCAGTCACCGGATCAATATGTCCCTTTATGGGCGACTTCTCTGCCTGCTCTGCAATTTACATCTCCCCCCCCCCTGCAAACAGGGTGGGGTACAGCTCTGACTGAGAGGCCTCACAGGAGAAATTTCAGCCCCAAAGACAAATTTGTGTGAAATGCTGAGAAGTGAAGAGCCCCCTTCCCCTCCCCCCAAATCCCCAGAACTCTAGTGTCACCCCCATGGCACCAGCACAGGGAACCCAGTGAGATGGGGTTACAGAATACAAGGGGGGAGGCAGCAGGGAGAGAGGTGACAGGGAATCTCTCTCTTTCCTTCTCTCTTCACTTTCTGTTCTTCTCTTTCCTTTCAGGAACTGCAGTCACAGCAGGGAGGGGTTTGTCTCTTTATCAGGGATCCCTCTGTGTCACGGAGGCTGCACAAGTCATAGATTCTGTGACTTCTGCAGTGGCCCCTGTGGCTGACTCCTTGGCTGCCCCAGCAGCTGGCCTGGGGGCAGCTTGAGCAGTGGTTCCAAGGGTGGCAGGAGCAGCCACAGCTCAGTGGCTCCTGGCACCTGTCCCAAGGTGGCCGGAGCAGGGTTGGCCTCTGGGGATCCCCTCACCTGGCAGCATCTGGAGTGGCCAGGGGCGGCTCTAGGAATTTGGCTGCCCCAAGCATGTGCCTGCGGAGGGTCCGCTGGTCCCGCGGCTCCGGTGGACCTCCCACAGGCATGACTGTGGAAGGTCCGCCGGAGTTGCCTGCCGCTCTCGGCAAAATGCCGCCCCACACGCAGTGCGCTGGGGTATGAAGCCGGCCCTGGGAGTGGCAGTGGGTCCCCAGGGCTTCTCCCCCAGCACATGGTGCCACGGGTCCCCAGGACTCCCTGCGCCCACAGCTGGTGCCACGGACCCCCTGGGCCTCCCTCCCCAAGATTCAATGAGGGGTATTTATGGTATAAGTCAGGGCCGGGTCATGGGCAATGAGCGTTTGGTTTTGCCTGTGATCTGTCCATGACATTTACTAAAAATACCTGGGATTAAATCTTTGCCTTCCTCATTATCGATCAAATAAATCGAATCGCCTCCACCTGCAAGTGGATTTAGCCCAGGACCCTCAGAGTCAGCAGCTGTTACGCCCCCACGGAGCTCTCTGGTCAGGTGTCCTAGCGCTGGAAGCCTCCTGTTTAGATCCTAAAATAGCGTTTTTGCACCAGGGGGGCTGAAATTTTGGACTGGACTTTATAGCTCCACCGTTATTTTACTGAATTGCTTCAAAACAGCAAGTCAAGAAAGTCTCCTAAGTGCCAGGCTCTCTGCCATGGAAACAGCTGCCCCTGCTCTGCAGGAGTCTGTGCGCTCCACACAGCAACGTACACACCTGCTCCGCACTGAAGAGGGGTCAGACAGTGACAGGGTTGGTAACACAAATACTTCAGACTAGTAACTCCAGGTCCCTTCCTTTCTTTAAACCAGGATGTGCCAGTCAACTGGTAACCATGGTGTTATCTTCACCTTAAAATACCGCTCAGGACATTTTCAGTGAGCCCTGCACCCCATGCCCTGCCTGCAGCCAGCCCCTGTCTGCAGCCAGCCCTTTACCCTCTGCCCTGCCCCCACCCGCTGCATCCTCCTACCCTGCCTGCAGCCAGCCCCACACCCCTGCCCTGCCCGCAGCCAGCCCTGCACCCCCTGCCCTGCCTGCAGCCAGCCCCACCCCCCGCCCCCAGCCACCCCCTGCCCCCCCCCCTGCCCTGTCTCCAGCGATCTCCTGCCGCACCCCCTGCGGCCCCCCCAACGCCAGCCAGCGCCCCCACACCCCAAGCCGTGGACACCCTGCCCTGTCTCCAGCCAACTCCTGCCACACACCCCTGCCTGAAGCCAGCCAGCCTGCCCCACACACCCCTGTCTCCAGCCAGCCCTGCACGCCTTGCCCTGCCTGCAGCCAGACCCTACCTCCAGTCAGCCCCTGCCCTGCCTGCAGCCAGCCCCATGGCCACTGGTGCCCTGCACTTCCCAGGGCAGTAACCCTGCACACCTGCTTCAATGAGGGGGGCAGGGAGCAGCTGGGACCCACATGTGCACACCCGAGGGTGACCAGACAGCAAGTGTGAAAAATCGGGACAGGGAGTGGGGGGTAATAGGATCCTAGATAAGAAAAAGACCCCAGAATTGGGACTGTCCCTATAAAATTGGGACATCTGGTCACCATAGCACACCCCCAGGACTCCTGGGTTCCATTGCTGGGTTTCCTATCGGTTCCACTACTGGTTGTTTTCCTTTTCCTGGGGGACTCTGGGCAAGTTGCTCCCCCCTCTAGGGCTCCGTCCCCAGCAGGCAAATGGGGATTTCGTACCTTCCCGCTATTGGAAAGTGCTGGGAGAATCCCCCAGCCAAAGCTGCTCTGACAGCGCTAAGCAGCATCTGACCATTCAAGGTCGGAGCACACTGCCCAAGAGGAGAAGTGTCTGGCTCTGGGGTTTCACTTCAGCCCAGTCTAGAGAGAGGGGCCCAGCCATGGGGTTTGACTCAAGAAGACCAAGTCTCCAATTTGTTAAGGGTGTTTTGAATTCCAGTCCTGTGCTCCAAAGTGCTTGGTGTCAGTTGCACATTTTAGAACGATACTCTCCACTCCATTTTCCAAATCATCATTCATACTGTTTACCCACCTCCACTAGGCCCGGAACCCTGCCAAAGAAGGAAAGAGGCTGGGTTTGGAATGATTTGTTCTTGACAAATCCATGATCCCTCGTGCTAAGAACCAAATTATCCTGTAGGTGCTGCTGACAAACTGAGTGTTTAAGAATATATTCCAGTATCTCTCCAGCTATGGAAGTGAGGCTAGCTAGTCTGTAAGGCCCAGGGGTCTCTTTGTTCCCCTTTGAAATATAGGTCCTGTCTTGTTCATGGATGGGAAGATGTTCTTTTTCAGGGATCTCAGACGAGAACTGGGACACAACACCTGGTTTGTTAAGGCCTCAAAAATGGAGGCAGGAACCTCTTCTCTCCTGCTGGCAAAGAACCCCAGGTACCTAAACATCCCTGAATCGGCTTTAAGAAAGGCAGTGGTTAAAAAGTTTGGCCCCAACCATTTCTTGTTTCCGCAGACTAGACATTTTAGCAAACTTTAGAATTCCTTGGTGCTAAACACCGTGAAACTCTCCTTTCTCCTTCATAGATGGCTTTATCGCCCCTTATCTCACTCAGGCTCAGGACTGCCCAGAGTTCGAGAACTGTCCCTGTTCCCATTGGACAGATGGGGAGGAGCCTGAGGTATAGAGAAGGGAAGTGACCTGTCACCAGATGGATCAGACTGAACAGGTTTCAGACCTCGAGGAGGCTCTTACCTTCTAAACAGGGACGGCTGTTTTCTAGTAAAATCACTAAAAGGGAAGGAGAAAACTCGGAAGAGGTTCCTCCTGGCGCTCACGTCCGTGAACCCGAACACTCTCCCAGTCCTCAAAGAGAGACCTGGAGAAGGAGACTTGCTGAAGCAAAGCCACAGGGGTCTCTGAGGTCTCCCTGGCCCCTCGCCCCTGTCCTGCCTGGCTGATGTCAGCATCTCTCTGTGAGGTCACCACCTCCCCACCACCTTGGACCAATAGGCTGAGGTCCTGCAAAAGGCCTTTGTGATGTCACTGCCACACCCCTCCCTTGCTGTGCCAATGTCCTGCCCCTGGCCAGGCACTTTGGAGGTTTGAGCTACTCCCTGTGGATCACCCCACTCAAGGAGCATTCGTTCTAGGCAGCAAGCCGGCTAGGCTGTGTATCAGACGCTGCTCCCAAAACACTCAGTTTTTCAGAAATTAGTCAACTTTATGGCCAGAAGAGACCATTAGAGCATCTAATCTGACCCCCTGCATATCACAGGCTTCCTGTATGACACAAGAGCTACTTTTGGGGCAAACACATTCCAGAAAGGCATCTAGTCTTCATGAAATGACATCAGGAGATGGAGAATCCACCACTTTCCTTGGTAGCTTGTTCCTGTGGTGAATCATCCTCGCTGTTGAATATTTGTGCCTTAGTTGTAATATGAATTTGTCTCTTTTCACCTTCCAGCCATTGGGTGTTGATAGGCCTTTCTCTGCTCGATTCAAGAGCCCTTTAATACCCAATCTTTTCTCTCCATTAAGGCACTTCAACACTTTAATGAAGTCACCTTTCAATCTTCTTTTGATCAGCTAAACAGGTTGAGCTCTTTCAATAGCTCACTAGAAGGCAGTTTTCTCCAGCCCTCAGAACATTTGGTGGCTCTTTGCTGCCCCAGCTCCAATTTCACATCTTTTTCAAAGGAGGACACCAAAACTGGAGGCTATTCCAGTATCAGTCTCACTGATGCTGTGTCACCTCCTGTGACGTTATTGACATAATCTGTAACCGTATAGATCACCGTTGCGACCGCTGTTCTATTTGTAGCCAATACTGTAGAAAGATTGTAGCGCTGAAGGTGGCCACATCCCCTCTGTTTGACCGTTACCATTGCAGGAGAGAAGGTTTCAATGGAATCGAATGCCCTGGCTCAGACAAGAGACACAGGGAGGTTTTGCTGTTCATGGATCCATGCAAAGGAAATTGTGTCTCTGTGTGAAATGGAGGAGGGACATGAAATGCCCACAGGGTGGCACAATGCCCTAAGCTAAGGCAGGAGGGTGAAGGAATCGGGCTGAGGAATGACTGAACTGGACTCACCTGGGATTGAAATGACATTTGTTTGTGTCAGGCAGTGAGAAACTGACATTAATTCAGATGCAGGGTTGAGGCTTCTTTAGCTGCTTGTAAACTTGAACTTGATTTCCCAGAAGGGAGAAAGGGAAAGTCTGGGGCGGCCTTGAGTCCCTGGCTGGGGTCTCCTGGGCAGTGGAAAACATCCCTTGTTTGGCCCTGCCAAGGGGATCGTGGAGGCTGAGACGCCCCTCGGCTTGGATCAAAGGGGGAGTTGGATGGAATTTATCACACAACCCTCCCTGCTCCCCAGAGCCCCACGGGGAGAAGCTAGAGAAGGGGGAGTCATTCCTCCCCTGTGCTCCCAGAGGAGCTGCTAACAGGGCCGTCCAGAGGTGGGGGCAAATGGGGCAATTTGCCCCAGGCCCTGGGTCTTGCAGGGGCCCCCACAAGCAGGAGTGTAGCTAGGGGGGAACAGGGGGGCTGCCGCTCCCCCCACTGAGCACATTCCCCCAAAGTGGCGCCTTAGTAGGAATTTGGAATAAGGTGGAAAGATCTGGAATTTCCCCCCCCACACCTCCTGGGTTGGCAGGGGGTGCAGGTGGAGGGGGCAGAGCCCAGGGCTGGGGTGGGGGTGGGGGGTGTCGGTGGGGGAGCAGTGGGGGGGAAAGGGCAGAGCCAAGAGCTGGGGCAGCATAGGGCATGTGGGGGGGACAGCCCAGGGCTGGGTTGGCAGGGGGTGCAGGTTGGGAGTGGAGAGCCCAAGGCTGGGATGGCAGGGGGTGTGGGTGGAGGGGGCAGAGCCCAGGGCTGGGGTGGCAGGGAGGTGCAGTGGGGAGCCCAGGGCTTGGGTGGGTGCAGCCAAAATTTCTTTTGCTTGGGACAGCAAAAAACCTAGAGCCGGCCCTGCCTCCACCCACCGTGAGGTAGGTAGGAGCGGATCATTATTATCCCTACTCCAAAGAGGGACAAGCTAAGGCTGAGAAAGGAGAATTGACTTGTCTGAGGTCACACAGCCAGTCAGTGGCAGAGTTGGGAATAGGACCCAAGAGCCCTGATTTTCAAACTCACCATCGGATCTTGAATTTCAGACATGGAATGACCTGAGTAAAGTGCTCTCAGATGAGCTCCAGACCAACAACAGTGCACAGGAATTATTCAGCAAGTATTTGAGGAGAACTGCAATGTTAGAGAGAATCATGAACTGCTCAGAGACCATTAATGCAGAGAAGCAGCAAAATTCATCAAACATAGAACTGGTTCTGACTTATTTCCTTGGTCTTGAAAGAGAACAAGGACCTGAGTCTCCTCCCTGTCAATAATCCCCTGCTCAGCCAATCAGGGTAGAGACTGAGGACGGGAGGCTGAGGGTTCTCACCAGAGAGCCCAAAGGATGGCCCAGGTCACTGGTGGGGATCAAATAAAATTCAGAATAAAATTCTGCCTCCTTAAGCTCGTGTTTTCCATGCCTAGAATTCAACTGTCACCAGATGGATCAGACTGAACAGGTTTCACACCTCCAGGAGGCTCTTACCTTCTAAACAGGGACGGCTGTTTTCTAGTAAAATCACTAAAAGGGAAGGAGAAAACTCGGAAGAGGTTCCTCCTGGCGTTCACGTCCGTGAACCCGAATACACTCTCAGTCCTCAAAGAGAGACCTGGAGAAGGAGACTTGCTGCAGCAAAGCCACAGGGGTCTCTGAGGTTTCCCTGGCCCCTCGCCCCTGTCCTGCCTGGCTGATGTCAGCATCTCTCTGTGAGGTCACCACCTCCCCACCAATAGTTTGTGGTCCTGCAAAAAACCTTTGTGATGTGACTGCCACACCCCTCCCTCGCTGTGCCAATGTCCTGCCCCAGGCCAGGCACTTTGGAGGTTTGAGCTACTCCCTGTGGATCACCCCACTCAAGGAGCGTTCGTTCTAGGCAGCAAGCCGGCTAGACAGGGAAACATCAGACGCTGCTCCCAATGCTACACTCAGTTTTTCAGAAATTAGTCGACTTTACGGCCAGAAGAAACCATTAGAGCATCTAATCTGACCCCCTGCATATCACAGGCCTACCACAGAGAAAGGCATAACAAGATCCAATGGCTGGAAGGTGAAAAGAGAGAAATTCATATTACAACTAAGGCACAAAAATTCAACAGCGAGGATGATTCACCACAGGAAGAAGCTACCAAGGAAAGTGGTGGATTCTCCATCTCTTGATGTCAATCAATGAAGACTAGATGCCTTTCTGGAATGTGTTTGCCCCAAAAGTAGCTCTTGTGTCCTACAGGAGGCCTGTGATATGCAGGGGGTCAGATTAGATGCTCTAATGGTCTCTTCTGGCCATAAAGTCGACTAATTTCTGAAAAACTGAGTGTAGCATTGGGAGCAGCGTCTGATGTTTCCCTGTCTAGCCGGCTTGCTGCCTAGAACGAACGCTCCTTGAGTGGGGTGATCCCCAGGGAGTAGCTCAAACCTCCAAAGTGCCTGGCCAGGGGCAGGACATTAGCACAGCAAGGGAGGGGTGTGGCAGTGACATCACAAAGGCCTTTTGCAGGACCTCAGCCTATTGGTCCATGGTGGTGGGGAGGTGGTGACCTCACAGGGAGATGCTGACATCAGCCAGGCAGGACAGGGGCGAGGGGCCAGGGAAACCTCAGAGACCCCTGTGGTCTTTTTCTTATCTAGGATCCTATTACCCTGTCCTGATTTTCCACACTCGCTGTCTGGTCACCCTCGGGTGTGCACATGTGGGGTCCCAGCTGCTCCCTGTCCCCCTCATTGAAGCAGGTGTGCAGGGTTACTGCCCTGGGAACTGCAGGGCACCAGCGGCCATGGGGCTGGCTGGAGGCAGGGCAGGGGCTGACTGGAGGTAAGGTCTGGCTGCAGGCAGGGCAAGGGGTGCGGGGCTGGCTGGAGACAGGGGTGTGTGGGGCTGGCTGGCTGAAGGCAGGGCAAGGGGTGTGGGGCTGGCTGGAGACAGGGGTGTGTGGGGCAGACTGGCTGGCTTCAGGCAGGGGGGTGCAGCAGAAGTTGGCTGGAGACAGGGCAGGGTGTGCACGGCTGGGGGTGGGGCGGGCGGGCTTTGGGCGGGGCCCCTGGGGGGTGCGGCAGGAGCTAGCTGGAGACAGGGCAGGGGGTGTGGCAGGGGCTGGCTGTGAGCAGGGCAGGGGGCGTGGGGCTGGCTGCAGGCAGGGGCTGGCTGCAGGCAGGGCAGGGTTGCAGAGCTGGCTGCAGGCAGGGCACGGGGTGCGGGGCTGGCTGGAGGCAGGGCAGGGGGGTGCAGCAGGGGTTGGCTGGAGCCGGGGCATGCGGGGCTGGCTGGAGACAAGAGCTGGCTGCGGGCAGGGCACGGGGTGCGGGGCTGGCTGGAGGCAGGGCAGGGGGTGTGGCAGAGGCTGGCTGCAGGCAAGGCAGGGGGTGCGGGGCTGGCTGGAGACGGGCTGGCTGCGGGCAGGGCAGGGGGTGCGGGGCTGGCTGCAGGCAGGGCAGGGGGTGCGGGCAGGGCATGGGGTGCAGGCCTGGCTGGAGACAGGGGCTGGCTGCAGGGAGGGCAGGGGGTTGAGGTCACGCAGAAAATGTCCTGAGAGGTATTTTAAGGTGAAGATAACGCCATGGTTACCAGGTGACTGGCACATCCTGGGTTAAAGAAAGGAAGGGACCTGGAGTTAATAGTCTGAAGTATTTGTGTTACCAACCCTGTCACTGTCTGACCCCCCTTCAGTGCGGAGCAGGTGTGTACGTTGCTGTGTGGAACGCACAGACTCCTGCAGAGCAGGGGCAGCTGTTTCCATGGCAGAGAGCCTGGCACTTAGGAGACTTTCTACACTTGCTGTTTTGAAGCAATTCAGTAAGATAATGGTGGAGCTACAATGTCCGGTCCAAAATTTCAGCCCCCCTGGTGCAAAAACGCTATTTTAGGATCTAAACAGGAGGCTTCCAGCGCTAGGACACCTGACCAGAGAGCTCCGTGGGGGCGAAACAGCTGCTGACTCTGAGGGTCCTGGGCTAAATCCACTTGTAGGTGGAGGCGTTTCGATTTATGTGATCGATAATGAGGAAGGCGAAGATTTAATCCCAGGTATTTTTAGTAAATGTAATGGACAGATCACGGGCAAAACCCAAAAGCTCATTGCCCATGACCCGGCCATGACTTATACCATAAATACCCCGCATTGAATCATGGGGAGGGAGGCCCAGGGGGTCCGTGGCACCAGCTGTGGGCGCAGGGAGTCCAGGGGGCCCGTGGCACCATGTACTGGGGGAGAAGCCCCAGGGACCCACTGCCACTCCAGACGCTGCCAGGTGAGGGGAGCCCCAGAGGCCAGCCCTGCTCCAGCCACCTCGGGACAGGTGCCAGGAGCCACTGAGCTGTGGCTGCTCCTGCCACCCTTGGAACCACTGCTCAAGCTGCCCCCAGGCCAGCTGCTGGGCAGCCACGGAGTCAGCCGCAGTGGCCACTGCAGAAGCCACAGAATCTATGACTTTTGCAGCCTCTGTGACACAGAGGGATCCCTAATAAAGAGACAAACCCCTCCCTGCTGTGACTGCAGTTCCTGGAAGGAAAGGGAAGAACAGAAAGTGAAGAGAGAAGGAAAGAGAGAGACTCCCTGTCACCTCTCTCCCCTGCTCCCTCCCCCTTGTATTCTGTAACCCCATCTCACTGGGTTCCCTGTGCTGGTGCCATGGGGGTGACACTAGAGTTCTCGGGATTTGGGGGGAGGGGAAGGGGGCTCTTCACTTCTCAGCATTTCACACAAATTTGTCTTTGGGCTGAAATTTCTCCTGTGAGGCCTCTCAGTCAGAGCTGTACCCCACCCCCTTCAGTGGGGGTGTGTGTAAATTGCAGAGCAGGCAGAGAAGTCGCCCATAAAGGGTCATATTGATCTGGTGACTGGTTCTGACTGGGGTCCCACGTCCTCTGACACAGGCTCATGTGCAGAACATGGGAGCTCTGGCTTGTCCTAAATGCTGTAGACTGTGAGTTCCTGGGAAAGGGCAGGGGAGAGGGAGCAAGAGGAGAAAGGCAGAGACATTGGAGACGAGGAATTGGGGGGAGAAGAAGGAGAGAACAGAGAGACAATAAATGATTGAAGCAGAACAGGTGTCCCAACTCCATCTTGCTCATCACAGGTGTTCACAGAGCTGGGTAGCTGCGGGTTTTCCAGTGTCAAGTCTGAACTTTGATTCTAACAATGTGCGTTGACATATCAAGGGGATCTCCACATACCTGATCTCTTCCCTCTCCCCTTTTTTGTATTAATTTTTATTTTGACGTGTTTGGCTTAACCGTGATTGTCTCTTTCCCCACTTGTATTGCAATTTGGGGTTTATGTTTATTGTGCCTCCTTTTTGTTCATGTCATTATAATTGTAACAGCAAAGGAATCTGCAGGAGCAAAAACTGACTCAAAACTTCATTTCCCCATCATGCCGGAACATCCTACAAACAGCTCACGCAGCTGGAATCATAACACGCAAGGCCAGGGGATGGGAGATGGAGGTTTCCAAGGATTCTGTCTTTCTCAGATGACACATTCCAGCCCCTTGTGTGCCTCCATCCTGTATGACCTGCTGGACTTTGACACATTTATTGTCTCATTCTTTAGATAATGTGATTGTAACACAATGTGACTGAAATTAAACCACTTCCAGATGAGGAAACAACAGAAGAGAAAAGCCATTATTGCATTGGCTGGGAATCAAACCCAGATCAACTGCTTGCAAAGCACCTATGCACACCACGATACCACCAATGCGTCTGGCAGGAGTAGCTTTCCTGCAGGCTCTGTGTGCTGGCAAAGGGAGTGACACGTGACCACAGAGTTAGCGAGTAGGGTGGATGGGCTGGAAGCTGCCTGACAGCTGAGAGGAGAGTTAGGATCCCAGAGTGACTGAAAGGGAGCAAAGGTGAAAACAGATCTCACTGGGAGCTGGCCGCACACCCGCCCCACCCTTAGGAGAGGGGAACTGAAGCTCAACTTCAATCACAGAAAAATCTTCCCTGAGAAGGAAGGGGACAGCTTGTTTTAAAGACCAGGTTTGTGTTTGTTCCTGCTACATACGGAGGGGCTGGGTAGTGCTGATTCCAGCCCCCAGACTCTGGGAGGATAAGGAACAAATTCAGACTGCCAGTGACCTGCAGGAGGGAGATGATCTTTTGACAGTGACGGATGCCTAGTCCTAAAGGCCTTTGTCTGCCCCCTTCCAGTGACTGTTTGGTACTGGAATGCAGCCCCCACTCCTGGGTCTCTCCTGGGGAAATAATGTTTCTGTGCAAAACACCAAAGCTTTTAACAGCAAGGAAGAAAAGGAAATGGCCACATGATGGGACTAGGACATAAGGAATGAAACACAAGATCCTTCTCCCCTGTGCATTGACTTTTAACTTTGTTTGTGGTGGTGGTGTATCCATGTTGGTCCCAGGGGTCCTCTGGGGCGCCGGGCATTGGCCACTTTCGGGAGAGTGGGCTAGATGAACTGGTCTGACTCAGTGTGGCTGTTCTTATGTTCTAACTGCTGGTTATGGAAGAGACGACCTTCCAGGCTACACAGAACTGAAGAAGGGTGCTGGGTTAGCTCCACAGCTTGTCTCTTTCACCAACAGAGGTTGGTCCTCTGCAAGCTCTTACCCTCACCCGCCTTGTCTCTCTTGGACTCTGAAAAGTGCTTTCTCCCCACTCCCCTTGGAGAGACGTTAAGTTTCTCTTTGGGCAACTATCAGGCTGAAGCAATTGTATTGACTGTGACACTAGAATTGAAGATTTAATATTATAAATAAATGAGTCTAAACCTGAGGTTCTGGTTTTCACATTGGTTTTTCTAACTCCGTTCCCAGTTCTCTTCTAGAAAGGCCTCCAGGACGCCTGCCCAGCCCAGCAAAAGTGGCAAGGAGAAAGCCCACAATGCTGCTCTTTCAGGTAGTTGAAGGCTGCTATCAAACCCCCCTCACTCAGTCAGTCCCCAGTCTGTGGCAGTGCCTGGGATTCTTCCATCCTAAGTGCAAGACTCTGCACTTCTCCTTGTTGAACCTCCTCAGATTTCTTTTGGCCCAACCCTCCAATTTGTCTAGGTCGCTCTGGACCCAAACCCTGTCCTCCAGCGCTTGGATTCTTTACATGCTTTCACAGAGAAAAGAGCACATGTTCCATGATTTCATAGGGCAGAGTTTTGTGCTATCGGAAGCTTTCCCTGTTTGAATTTGACAGGTGGATCAACATAGATGCACATTGTGATCCTTCTCAGGGTGCTGAGGGCTGTGAGTCTCCTTGTTGCCACCTGCCACAAGAAAGAGGGAGTTTTGCATTTGGCAGCTGGATGTTAGTGACCAAACTCACCAGCCTGCTGGAACTCAAGGACCCTCCTCTGAGCTACAGCAGCCACCCTAACCTCTGAGTTCCTTCAATGTGTCCCCCTCTGGGGTCCAGCCCGGATCCCCAGATACTCGGTGAAATCCCAGATCCTGTCTTCCCCAAGTATCCCAGATTACTAGTTTTACTGTGGACCATTGCTACTGTATCTCACACAGCACCTGAGTACAGTTATCGAACAAGCAAAAAATTTATTTCACAAGGGATAGAGATTTAAAGAAACAAACATGAGTGATGGAAACCAACTTTTACCAACTAAACAAAGGCAGAAAGTGATAGAATAGAAAGACCAGCACAAAAAACAGAGAGAGGAACAATAAGATACTAAAAGGACAATGGTTGGAACTCTCCATTTCTCTCAGTCTTTGGATTGATGGGTACTAGTGCTGTAGCAACAGTTGAGGAACCAGGGTAAATTAAATCAAATTAACTTTTCAAGATTAGCCATCATTTCCTGTACGACTAACAAAACACAAAAACAAGACAACTTTCAGTTTTCCAAAATAATTCAGATTATCACACAGTCTCTCACTCTTTAACCAATGACTTCCCCTATAATTTCATTTTAATTGGTAACAATAACATATTCAAAGATCACAAATTCTTGTCATATATGTTAGTTTGCTTTTAATCCCCATTGCCAACAACTGAACCCTGGTTCTTATTGTGGTTTGTCCCAATGTCTGTCCCAACCACTTCTGTGAGTTCATATATCTCAGGATCTTCTGCCATGTGTGTTGGTAGAAGGGGTCTTCTATGTCAGAATGTTTGCATCATGGAGAAAAATACCTCTCTTTTCACACTTTTTAATCTTTCAAAGTAGGAGCAGGTAGAGAAGTAATGTAAATGCATAAAACACAAGAGAAACCTCTCTGGTCTACACTAAAGACATTTATCGGGATAACTATATTGCTTAGGGGTGTGAAAAATCCACACAGCTGAGCAATGTAGTTACACAGCCCTAACCCCGTGTGTAGATAGTGCTACATGAGCAGGAGAGCTTCTCCTGCCAACATAGCCACCGCCGCTTGCGGGGGCTGGACTAATCAAGTCTGATGAGAGAAATCTCTCCCATTGGCTTACAGCATCTGTTATTGCAGTGCTACAGCAGCACAGCTACATTGGTGCAGCTGTGTCATCAGCAGCTTAATTGTGTAGCCACAGCATCAGACACAAAACCATAGTATCAGGACTCAACATGCGTGTATCCGGAAGTCTGAAATTGGAGGCTGACACATTTGTTGCCTCATTGGTTACCATCATTTCTACGGCCTGAAAGTCCTTCTTACCCAACCAGGCAGCCAGTATGGGATCCACAGGGAAGGACTGTCCTATGAAGCACTCTATCTTTGCATCAAAATAGTGAAGGATGACTGTCCTCAATCTAACCCTGGCATACTTTGGAAGTGTAATCAGTGACACTGAACTAGGAAGTGGAGTTATAGAAACAATTTTCCTTGGGTCACCATTGCTTCCTTTACTGGGGTGGAAACCAAGAACTGGGTGTGGACTCTTGGATGGGGTAAATCCTTGGTCTTGGATGGGGTAAATTTACACTTCTCTGAAGTAGAATCCTTTACAAAACCACTTAAAATCTCAGCAGTGTGAATGAGGAATGGCTTCCTGAAACATGCCCAGCTTTTCTTTAATTCGGTGGCACAGGTCCAGGGAAGGGACTGGATACAGGCCTGGATCAGAATCTTCATTAGTTACCAGAGCTGGAGATTCTATTAAAAATGGCTATTTTTCTGAAGATATTACATTTTCAACGGTGGTTTCATTTTATACACATCTTTAGCACCTACAAAGGATAAATTCAACAAACTCCACTTCTATTTCCTCAACATCTGTGTCATGAAGGGCTGCATTTCCCATAGCATAGGATTAGCTAGGAGAGATCTTCTGTAGGGCCTGGGTTACAAATGCTTTGGGAACCAAACACATGGCCATTTTGCCTAGTTCAAAACCACTTACCATGGAATTCTCTTCCCAGATTAGAAAGTGTCAAGTGAAATTCCAGAGCAGGTTACATCTGATTATTCAGAATTGGGACAAGAGCTTCTCCCACCACATTGTCCTCTGATCCATTCAAACCTGCTTCCCTCATCCCTGTCTCAATAGTCAGTTATGTTATTTACAAAATTTTTAGTATCCTAGCATCCCATAATGAGGGAAAAACAGCCACCTTCCCAGAAGTGGCTTTACAATAGATGGAACCTGGGAGTTAAACTCTAAATGATCACACTGTATTTGGGATCCATTTGAATTCCCCTCCCGGGACTTTGACACTTTCATCTCCAGTCATAGCGACTCTGATATAGGATTAAAGAAGTCAAAACATCATCTGCAAGCACAGACAACGGAGAATGCTTCATCACATGACACTTTGAGAAGTGGATGGATAGAATGTGATGAAGATAAACTCTGCTTGGCTCAGTAAAAAGGCAACAGTTCTGCATTGAAGGGGAAGGAGGGAATCTTTGAGTCACCTCATCTCCTTCCAGTGCCACAGAAGCTGAAATTATACTTTTTTCCTGCCCCTGCTCCTCATTTACATATAATTTGAAAAATTCCCAATGTAAATGCTCTTCAGCACAACCCAGAGCAATGTGAGAACAACTGGCAAGGATACAATCTGTATCACTGGTGACTCTAACAATAACTTTGCAATACGAGGAATGGTATAACTGTAACGCTCCCTGGTTCCTCATAGGAAGGGCACACTCCAGTTACTTGTGGGACAATAGGAAGAACAAATGGGTCCATCTCAAAAGAGGGTGAACTGCAAAGGGCAAAAATGGGCCACTCATCTGGTGCTGCAAACAGTTCAAAAAGCTTTAAAAGTTACTACGTGGGAATCAGGAAAAGTAAAGTATTGATAGCCCTAGAGATTTTTACAGTGTTGATCTCCCTTGCAGATTTTCTGATGTTTAACATGGGATGAGTGCCAAGAGAAGCTTTTCCCACACTCACTGCATTCATAGGGCCTCTCCCCCGTGTGGATTTTCCGATGTTTAGAAAGGTCTGAGCTGCTAGTGAAGTTTTTCCCACACTCATGGCATTCAAAGGGCCTCTCCCGCATGTGGATTCTCTGATGTTGAGAAAGGTTTGAGCTCCTAGTGAAGCTTTTCCCACACTCATGGCATACATATGACCTCTCTCCTCTGTGGATTGTTTGATGCCTAAGAAGGTGTGAGCTGTGATTGAAGGTTTTCCCACAATCACTGCATTCATAGGGCCTCTCCCCCGTGTGGATTCTCCGATGTTTAGAAAGGTCTGAGCTGCTAGTGAAGTTTTTCCCACACTCACGGCATTCATAGGGCCTTTCCCTCGTGTGGATTCTCTGATGTCTAGAAAGGGCTGAGCTCTGAGTGAAGTTTTTCCCACACTCACGGCATTCATAGGGCCTCTCCCCTGTGTGGATTGTTTGATGCCTAATAAGGTGTGAGCTGCAATTGAAGGTTTTCCCACAATCACTGTATTCATAGGGCCTCTCCCCCGTGTGGATTCTCTGATGTTGAGAAAGGTTTGAGCTGCTAGTGAAGCATTTCCCACACTCACGGCATTCATAGGGCCTCTCTCCTCTGTGGATTGTTTGATGCCTAATAAGGTGCGAACTGCAATTGAAGGTTTTCCCACACTCACTGCATTCATAGGGCCTGTCCCCTGTGTGGATTCTCTGATGTACAGAAAGGGCTGAGCTGTGAGAGAAGGTTTTTCCACACTCCCTGCATGTATTTTTTCTCTTTCGCCTGAGGATTTCCTGCTGTGTTGTGGTTTCCATGAGGACCTTCTGAGTTCCCCAACAGGAAATAAATTTATCCACTTTCTCCCCTGGCTGGTTTCCTTGATCTGTTTTTGGTCTGTGCTGAATCTCCCAGGATTTTCCCTGCTCATGACTCCTGGACACATTCCTTATTGATCTTTGAGATAATGTGTGGTGTCACTGGAAAAGTTATGATTTGCTGAATTTGATTATCCTACCTGTGTGCACATATCATGTTCGTATCTGAAGTTATGGATATTGACTCTGTATCTGTATTTCAAATGTGCTTACTCTGGGTAACACCCACAATGAGCCTTTCAGGTACAACAATGAAGAAGCCAGACAGTTCATGGCTCATCAACAAAGACAATGGACTGTGGAAGAGCTTAGCCTTCCTCTGAATGTTTCAGCCAGCCTGTTAGTCATGGATACTGTGACGCAGCAGGACCTGTGACCAGACCACATGACACTAAACTCCATTTTACTACCTGTATTTTTCCACAAACTGGACTGGGAACTGAGTTTGGAACAAAGGGTTCCTGCCATATGGAAAAGCTACATAAGGTAGGGTGTGACATCATCTCTTGGTCTCATTCCGCACAAAAGAGAACTCCTGGAAACACCTGAGGAACAAAAACTGAAGTGGGGGAAGTGCTGCTCCCAGGGTAAAGGGATTTCTAGCTTGTGTATGGAACCTTGGTGGACTGCTTGTATCATTAGTCAGGGTGAGAAACTGCTAATTCAAATTCTATCCAGCTAGTATGTAAGGCGTAGTTTGAGTTTTGGTTATTTGCTAAATAATCTGCTTTGATGTGTTTGTTATCACTTATAATCACTTAATCTGTCTTTCTGCAGCTAATAAACTTGTTTTATGCTTTATCTTAACCAGCATATTTTGAGTGAAGTGTCTGGGGAAAATCTCAGCTTGGTTAGCACAAGCTTGTGTCCCAGATTGAAGGGAAGGGGAACTATATTAATGAGCTGACATTACAGAGATACCTGTGCACTATAAGATGGTATAATTCTGAATTTATACTACAGCAAGTGTGCAAGGTTGGGGAGCTGGGAAATTGGCTGTTGTCTTCTCTCTCTCCTTGAGTGGCTTAGGTAAAACACTCAGGTAGCTTAGTTGGGTGCATGGCGCCACCTGCTGTCGTGTTGGGTGATAACAGGGCCTGGAGAGGCTGGCTGAATCTCCAGCAAAGT
The DNA here is from genome assembly GCF_016161935.1 of Mauremys reevesii. Lineage (NCBI taxonomy): Eukaryota > Metazoa > Chordata > Testudines > Geoemydidae > Mauremys > Mauremys reevesii. The sequence continues at coordinate 2,960,015 of NC_052636.1, forward strand.
AGCGTGAGACGGGCCAGCCCAGCTTGAGGGTTAGAGGGCACAGTGGTTCCCAGAAGCCCCCCAGACTGCCCCCTGCGGGTGACAACCCATGACACCCTAAACTACACTAGTGTCAGCAGGTTTGTCACATCCTGTCCCCTCCCTTTCTCCACCTGAGATATTTCCTGCCTCCTAGCAATTCCCACCCTCCTATGCATTTACTGCTTCTCTCCCTCCAAGCAGAACCCACCACCAGCTCCCTGAGAATCCCTTACCTGAGCCAGCTCCATTGCAGCCATTTCCTTCCCCTTGGGAGGACGGGATGATCTGGAGCAAAACATGGACGTTATTCTGTAGCCTGCTGGGGAGAAAAGGGCAAGGTGTAAGAATTCAGATGGGGCTTTTGTCCATTCCACCAGCCGATTCCCCCCAGCATTGTTCCCTGCTAATGGACATTCTAGGTTCTGCCACACTATGAAGCACAGAGTGACCTTATTCCAGTACAGGCCGAGCGCCCTCCCACCAGGGTGTAACCCTCTGACACATGGTGAAACCCTCCCAATAACAGTCTTTCTGTTACACTTATCAAGTTTGTGGACAATACCAAGCTGGGAGGGGTTGTAAGTGCTTTGGAGGATTGGATTAAAATTCAAAATGATCTGGACAAACTGGAGAAATGAGCTGAAGGAAAGAGGATGAAATTCAGTAGGGACAAGTGCAAAGTACTCTACTTTGGAAGGAACAATCAGAGACCAGAGAAGAGCAGAATCCAAGGAGTCACTTTGGGGGATTCTCCCTGTCATTGTCCCCAAGGCAGCTCTCTCAGGTTTACAAAGTTGTTTGATGCTCCAGCCTTTATACAGTCTCTCCTGGGAGTGCCCCTTTCATGGGCTGGGCCTAGTTTTAGTTTTCAGTAGTTAACAATCTTGGTTTATTGTTTATCTAACCAGTGTGTTTGGATGAAAGTGCGTTGGAAACTCCATTTGGGATAACAAGCTGGTGCATGTCATTTTCCACTGATGAAATGACAGACTTCATATGAGCTTGCGTTGTTCAGTAGCGTGCTGGACAGTGCAAGACGCACATTTCTGGGGGAAAGTTGGGCACTTGAGAATTTGCTGGTTTTCTCCTGAGGTGTAATTCATGAGTGGCTGTCTAGCAGCACTCAATACTGTGTAGCTGGGAGTGAGTTACATGCTGGAGACTGTGTGTTAATTGGCCAAGAGGGGCTGTTCTCGCGGTAAAACAGTGGAAAAGGCACCCCAGGTTGGAGAACTGAGGGAACACAGCTTTTTAACAGTCCAGATTGTACTTTGGCTAATGTCACAGACCCTCGTTATGACAGAGCCTCTTACAACACAGAGAAAGTAAATCCATGTCCCAGAAATCGAAGACTCCAGACCAGGGGCGGCTCTAGACACCAGCGCGCCAAGCAGGCGCTTGGGGCAGCCGTTTCCCGGGGGGGCGGCATTTGGCTCCGGTGGAGCTCCCGCCGGCATGCCTGCGGCAGGTCCACCGGAGCCCGGGACGAGCGGACCTGCCGCAGGCATGACTGCGGCGGGTCCCGTCTTCCCGCGGCTCCGGTTGAGCTCCCGCAGGCATGACTGCGGCAGGTCCGCTCGTCCCGGGCTCCGGTGGACCTGCCGCAGGCATGCCGGCGGGAGCTCCACCGGAGCCGCGGGAAGAGGGGACCCGCCGCGGGACCGGGGAAGGGCGGCGCAGCGTTCCGCGCTGCTTGGGGCAGCCTACTGTCTAGAGCCGCCCCTGCTCCAGACAGAGGGCAAGTCTCCCTGGCACTGCTTCTTGCTGACAGAGAGGTTCAGAGACAGGGAGAGAATCCTGGGGAAGCTGGGAACAGGAAGCATGGGCTGGTGGGGTTCAGTGGAGAAAGGGAACAGGAAGGGCAGGGATATCACTGAATGCAGGATCTCAGCAGTACTAGATGTCAGGATAGCACATAGTGCAGCCCATTGGAATACATAATCCCAACTATACATACAGAATGATGGGGTCTAAATTAGCTGTTTCCACTCAAGAGATGGATCTTGTAGTCACTGTGGATTGTTCTCTGAAAACATCCACTCAGTGTGTAGCAGCAGTGAAAAAAAGCGAACAATGTTGGAAATAATTAAGAAAGGGATAGATACGACAGAATATATCATATATCATATTTGTAAAAACAGCAAATAAATCCATGATACATCCACATCTTGAATACTGCATGCAGATGTTGTCGCCCCATCTCAGAAAAAAGATATATTGGAATTGGAAAAGGTTCAGAAAAGGGCAACAAAAATGATTAGGGGTATGGGACAGTTATGCCAGACCTAACCCCCAGTTTCACTTGAGCAAACAGGAGCTATTTGACACTGTGCGATACGGCTCCTGTGCTCTGCTCCCAAAGTGTTCTGCAGCAGGGGAGGGTCTCTGGTAGTGTGTGTGTGTGTCACTGGCATATTGGGGTGATGCTGAAACAGGGCAGAGCAGAGGTGGCATTGTGGGGCTGGCGTGAACCTTAACTCTTCATTTCCCCTTCCAAGAACCGAGGGGACAGGAATCCTTACCCAGCGAGGTCACCGTCTCATAGTTCTGCTGCATGACATCCCAGTAGAGGACTCTCTGAGCGGGGTCCAGCAGAGCCCACTCTTCCCTGGTGAAATGCACAGCCACCTCCTCGAAGGTCACCGGCCCCTGAAACAGTAAGAGTCCAACACTCAGGACCTGCTGCCACACTCACAGCCCCACTATTTGTGGCAGAGAGGAGCGAATCAAATGGAAGCTCTGGGTGGATCGCAGTAAACAGAGTCCCACCCCCACCCCGCTCAGAGTATCCAGCAAATACCAGGGTGAGGGGACGAAGAGAGAGCCCCTTGTCTCTCCCAGCAGATCCATCACACACCTATTAGCCACGACTGATACAGGAGATGGAGCCCCCTAGCAGGGTCCAGGGAGAGTTCGCTGGTAGGAAGCCCAACACCCTCCTCATTGTGAGGAGCGGGATATGAAGGGAGAGGCAGCTCCAATAAGCCTGACTCATGGGTGCCCCCTTCATATCTCACAGCAGCCGCTGGTTAGTGAGCTCAGGCTCCAGCACTGGGAGTCTGGTCAGTTTGACTAGCTCCATGTAGGTGGGCTATTTTCTTTCTTCACAAATTAGGGCATTTCTACCTCCCAACCTCCTGGGTCTGTTCCTAGAATCTAGGCCACTTATTAAATAACTCCCAGCAGGTTTGCTACACCCTGGCCTCCTCCTTTCCCCATGCTGTGAATTTCCTGCCCTGCACCAACCTCCAGACCAGACTGTGCAAACCTTCCCATCTCCGGTGTATTTGCTGTCCCTCTCGTCCACCAGCAATCCCCCGATAATCTCTACCTGAGTTGGCTCCACTGCAGCCATTTCTCTTCCCTGTCCCACGCCAGGCTGGGATGAGCTGGAGCGAAACATGGACGTCATTCTGCAGCCTGTCTGGGGGAGAAGGGCAGTTGTGGGCGTCTCACAACCGGTTTTAGTTAATTTCACATCAGAATTCCCCCAGGTCCCTTCCCTGCAGACAGACACCCTAGAGTCTGCCATGCTGGGAAATGCTCAGTCTGTTTATTACAATGTAGATCTGGCCCCTCCTGCCAGGCTAAGCCCAGACACATTTTTAACCTCCCTTCTCCCTCCCCTCACCCCGTAACAAAGTCTCTGAACACAAGGCTAGAAAAGAGCAGAACCAAAGGAGTCACTGTGGGGGATTCCCTCAGACACTGACCCCACGGCAGCTACACCCCAGCAGGGGGAATATGGAGTCAGGAACTGGCTTTCCCTCTGTCTGATCCTTGTTTTGTTCACTGGAAAGTGGTTCTGCCCTGGGATGCCGCAATACATGTATCTGGGTGGACTAGAGAGCTGGAAATCTCTCCCTGCTCATTTCTCCCACTACCCCTTTCAGTCTCTCCTTCCCGTCCTCTCTCCCTGCCCCTCTGGCTGGGACAGTCCCATTCCTGGGGGCTTTGCTCTCCCATGGCTGGATTTTCTCCTGGCAATTGCTACTGGGAGGAGAAATGAGGAGGGGCTGTTTGTGCAGAGTCACTTTCTTGCCAGACCCCAGCACTTTCCCTGAGGTCTTTCAGTTACCTGGAGACTTGGCTCAGAATTTAGTATTAACAGGGCCCAGGGCTGCCCTAGGGGGCTAGGACCAGCTGGAGAAACTCATCCCCTGGGCCAGGCAGAGAAGCAGCTTTAATTCAGGTCACTTCCCAGCACAGAACCCCACTGCGGGAGCAGCAGCTGCCAAGCCTGGTCTCCCAGATCACAATGGAGGCTGCAGCCTCTGACCCAGGAAGCTGAACCCCAGTATCCTGAGCAGAGAGGGACAGAGCGTCTGAGCAGCTTCCCTCCTTTAGCTCTCTAGGGAGAGCAGCTAATGAGAGCCCCTCCTCACAGGGAGAATTGCTGATCTCATTTGCCCCACTGTCCATCCGGAGTCACTCCTTGTCTTTCCATACAGTGACTCTGGATTAACAATGGTCTCAATGAAACCAGAGTTCAGAAAGAATGAGTCCAGAATGCTGTGGAAGAGACCATTGTGTGGCAGTGCTGACCCCCTTCCCACCTCCCTCATCCCCCAGATCCAGGACAAGGACTGGACAATCTAGGAGAATGGAACTGGAAGTTCCTGCAGTTTTCAAGAGGGGAGAAGAGCAAAAATCTGTGATTTCACCTCACAGTGTTTGATAAGTGGCTAGAAAGTTATCACAGTGACTGGGCCTGGCCGGGGAATGTCGGGCAGTGCTTGGAGCCAGGATTCTGGCATAAGCTAATCAGGGAGAAGAAGTGAGGCGCAGCCCCCAGAACCCCAGCCATCCCCCACCCAGATATTCCCTGGGACCCAGCCCCCAGAGTCCCTGGCCAGTTACCTCAGATACCCCTCAGAGCCCCACCGGCCACACAACCCCCACCAGATCTTCATTGCCAGGTTGGGAATCCCAAAGGGTTCCCCCCACCAAGAGACCCCAACAGCCAGAGACCCCCCAAAAGGGACCCCCACTGGGAACTCAGTCCCTCACTGCCTGCCTAGGATCCCCCCCCCCCCGCCCTCCAACAGGATCTGCCCTGCCCTTTGCCTGGCACCCCCTCCTCCCCCCTGCGGGATCCCCTGACACTTTACAGGGGCACCCCCTGGCCTAGCGCCGGGGATTCTCCCACACACACTCTGTGCACTGGGCACGGCAGCGATCCCAGGAGTCTGCGGGGGAAGCCCAGACAGAGCCCCTGGCACAGCACCAGGCTCCCTCTAACCCCCTGTCCCGCCTCCCCAAGAGACGCCCACCCCGGCTGCTCTGCAGCCAACAGGCCCCCAGCGATACCCACCTCCAGGACCCACAGCCTCAGGGCTGGGCACATCACAACCACCCCCTGAAACCCCAAATCTCCAGAACCCACCAACCTCACTAGGGTACCCCCTGCCCAGCCACCCAGAGGCCTCCCCCTGCCAGAATCCCCCTTCAGCTGCAATCTCCCCACACTGCCCCACCCCCACCCAGCAACACTGTTACCTCACAGTGCCTGAGAAGTGGATAGAAAGTGACCACCGCCCCCTGCTGGCCAGTCCCACAGGCAGAGGGAGCCCTGGGGGATGTCTCTTGAACAGGAGAATGGAAGGCCTGGAGGGACAAAATAGGTAAGAAATGTCCATGGCCTGTCACTAGCAAATAATGGCCACCATGGATCCACCCCAGAGGTGGCTGCATCTTAGCACTGGAGGAAGCAACCCTTCACAGAGGCCATTTGCCATGGGGTTTGGGATACTTCTCAACTCACACTGCACTCAGAGTGACCTCCTCATCCCGTGCCAGCTGGAGAAAAGAAAAGGGTCCAGCCAACTCTCCCGTTACCAGCTGGGAACCACTGAGCCCCAAACATGGGGAGGCCTCTGGCTTTAACGGCTATTAAATATCTGGCTGGTCTCTTTCATCGGCAAACATTTTAACAGAGATAAAGGAGGGAACAAATGATTCACAAAGGAGTCAGGAAAGATGATCTCTGGGCAATTTAACCCCCTGTGACCTCCAGGATGGAGAAGAACTCAGGGCAACAGGTTCCCTCGAAGGAAGAAGTTGCTGGGATTTAGAAACACGGGGAACAGCCCCAAACCCGAGCGGATTTTTAACTGACATTTGATAATGAGATAGAAAGAGGCAAAACCTGAGCTTTGAGAGCAACGTTCAGAAATGAAAGAGTTCCCAATCTGAGAGATTTTGGATCCATTTTGCAAATTATAGAGAGGAAAGTGGAAAATCAGAGGGATTTTATATCAGTTGTTGATAGGAGGTAAAATCTGAGTGTTTCACATCAATATTTGATAAATGAATAAAGAGGAAATGGGCAACATTTGCAAACATTTTATATCTAGGTTCAAGAATCTGAGAAAAGGTGTAAATCTGAGATTTTCTTGGTATTTTATAATTAGAGAGATGGGGGAAATCTCAGGGCATATTCAATTAGAAATAGACAACTAGAGAGCAGTGGGGCAAATGTTTAGGTTATTTTATATGAACCTTTGAGATTTGCACAGAAAATGTGTCACAAACTGCGTATTTGGTAACATGAGAGAAAAACACCAAGATCTGAGGGGATTTTATATTGCTGTTAACGAACTAGTGGGAAAGGGGGACTGTTGAACTGGATTTTATACGACTGTCCAATACATAAACACAAAGTGATGGTTCCCCCCACCCCCACCATTGCCATGGGCAGCAGGGAGCCCTGTGTGGAGCTGATTAAAAGGGCAAGGGAGGGGGAGCTGAAAGGTCCCTGGATAAAGGAAGGGGGCAGCAGTGGGGGACGGGCGGGTGACTGGCAACTGATGGTTGGGGGCAACTGTGTTGGTAGTTAGGGGGCAACAACTGGGATTGGGAAACGGGGTCTGGGCAGTCCCCACGGGGGACACGTGCGCCTCCCTTCCAGCGATGAGCTGCTAAAATCTTAACAACCGGTTCCCTATAAAAAGTTCTGATTGAAGAGATGTGCCACAGGATGGATTTTTTGTACCAATAGGGTTACCATACGTCCGTATTTTCCCGGGAGGAATTTTTAAAATTTACCACCCAGACAGCGATTTAAGAACCTAAAAGCCTGACATCTCTGAGAAAATAGAGCTGTATGTTAACCCGACCTACAGTTCTTTTTTACAAAGATGGGCCTGAACTAGAACTGAGCTCCGTTTCCCATGTGTGGGTGCCCGCCACTCCCTGGGGTGTGCTAGGGTGACCAGATGTCCCAATTTTATTGGGACAGTCTCAATTTTGGGGTCTTTTTCTTATCTAGGATCCTATTACCCCTCACCCTCTGTCCTGATTTTTCACACTCGCTGTCTGGTCACCCTCGGGTGGGCACAGGTGTGGGTCCCAGCTGCTCCATGCCCCCCCACCCCATTGAAGCAGGTGTGCAGGGTTAGTGCCCTGCGAACTGCAGGGCACCAGTGGCCATGGGGCTGTCTGCAGACAGGGGTGTGGGGCAGGGCTAGCTGGAGGCAGGGAGTGTGACACGGGCTGGCTGCAACAGGAGCTGGCTGTGGGCAGGTGGTGCAGACAGGCTGTGGTGGGGAAAGGGGCTGTGGCAGGGGTCGGGGGGTGGCAGGGGCTGCGGGCAGAGACTGTGACAGGAGGCAAGAGGGGTGGCAGGGGCTGTGGCAGGACGGATGGCAGGGGCTGGCTCTGGCCAGGGGGTGCAGACAGGGGCTGGCTGGAGGCGGGGCGGCAGAGGCTGCGGGTGGGGAGGGTGGCAGGGGCAGCTGTGGGCAGGGAGGAGCGGAGGGGTGCAGACACTGACACAGGGGGAGCAGCTGGGAGCAGGAGGTGGCTGTAGGCAGGGGCTGCGGGCGGGGGGTGCAATGGGGGGTGGCAGGGCAGGGGGTGCAGACAGGGGCTGGCTGTGGGCAGGGGGTGGCATGGCAGGGGGTGCAGACAGGGGCAGGCAGGGGGTGCAATGGGGGTGGCAGGGCAGGGGGTGCAGACAGGGGGCTGGGGGCAGGGTGACAGGGGCTGGCTGCGGCGGGAGGGTGCTAGAGAAGATTTTAAACTGACGTTTGAGACTCATGGGGAGAACGGGGGAAATCGGGGGGGATGGGAGAGCTGATCATTGGAGGGGATGGGGGGAAATCGCCCCAGATTTTATAGCCCGTGTGAGATACTGAGAGAGAAAAGGGGCAGAACTAGAGAGAATTTGTATCAGGGGCGAGAGGCAAGTGGCACAAACAGGGACAGGATCCAATTAACCCCCCTCCCCCCTGGGAATTTCCTGGCTGCACAGAGACAGTTCAACCCCCGCCCCCCGCAACTCCAGCTTCTCCCCTCCCTGCCTGACACCCCCCATCTCCCCCCACACCACAGGGGATCCCCCAACCAGGCCCCAGTCTCTGCACCCCAAATCCCACTGGGGCTGAGGCAGCTCTGAGGCTTCTCCCAGGTTCCCTGGGGCAGAGTCACTTTCCGGCCCAGCCCCAGTGCCCCCCCCGGGGTCTCTCACTCCCCGGGGGGGCTGTAGGCAGGGGGTGCAATGGGGGTTGGCAGGGCAGGGGTTGCAGACAGGGGCTGGGGGCAGGGCAGGGGGTGCAATGGGGGGTGGCAGGGCAGGGGTTGCAGACAGGGGCTGGGGGCAGGGCAGGGGGTGCAATGGGGGGTGGCAGGGGTTGCAGACAGGGGCTGGGGGCAGGGCAGGGGTTGCAATGGGGGTGGCAGGGCAGGGGTGCAGACAGGGGCTGGGGCAGGGCAGGGGTGCAATGGGGTGGCAGGGCAGGGGTTGCAGACAGGGGCTGGGGGCAGGGCAGGGGTGCAATGGGGGTGGCAGGGGTGCAGACAGGGGCTGGGGGCAGGGCAGGGGTGCAATGGGGGTGGCAGGGCAGGGGTGCAGACAGGGGCTGGGGGCAGGGCAGGGGTGCAATGGGGGTGGCAGGGCAGGGGTGCAGACAGGGGCTGGGGCAGGGGTGCAGACAGGGGCTGGGGGCAGGGCAGGGGTGCAATGGGGGTAGGGGTGCAATGGGGGCAGGGCAGGGGTGCAGACAGGGGCTGGGGGCAGGGCAGGGGGTGCAATGGGGGTGGCAGGGCAGGGGTGCAATGGGGTGGCAGGGCAGGGGTTGCAGACAGGGGCTGGGGGCAGGGCAGGGGTTGCAATGGGGGTGGCAGGGCAGGGGTTGCAGACAGGGGCTGGGGCAGGGCAGGGGTGCAATGGGGGTGGCAGGGCAGGGGTTGCAGACAGGGGCTGGGGGCAGGGCAGGGGTGCAATGGGGGTGGCAGGGGTGCAGACAGGGGCTGGGGGCAGGGCAGGGGTGCAATGGGGGTGGCAGGGCAGGGGTGCAGACAGGGGCTGGGGCAGGGCAGGGGTGCAATGGGGTGGCAGGGCAGGGGTGCAAACAGGGGCTGGTGGCAGGGCAGGGGGTGCAATGGGGGCAGGGCAGGGGTGCAGACAGGGGCTGTGGGTGGGGTGCAATGGGGCAGGGCAGGGGTGCAAACAGGGGCTGGGGGCAGGGGTGCAATGGGGGTGGCAGGGCAGGAGTGCAGACAGGGGCTGGGGCAGGGCAGGGGTGCAGACAGGGGCTGGGGGCAGGGCAGGGGTGCAATGGGTGGCAGGGCAGGGGTGCAGACAGGGGCTGGGGAGGTGACAGGGCTGGCTGCAGCGGGGGTGCAGACAGGGGCTGGGGCAGGGCAGGGGTGCAATGGGGTGGCAGGGCAGGGGTGCAGACAGGGGCTGGGGGGCAGGGCAGGGGTGGAATGGGGGCAGGGCAGGGGTGCAGACAGGGGCTGGGGCTGGGGCAGGGCAGGGGTGCAATGGGGGCAGGGCAGGGGTGCAGACAGGGGCTGGGGAGGGTTTCAGGGGCTGGCTGCGGCGGGGTGCAGGCAGGGGCTCTGGGCGGGGAGGCGCAGACACTCACACGGGGCTGGGAGCAGCAGGAGGCAGCCGGGCACCCACCAGGCAGCAGCAGGAGCCCCAGGGCCAGAGCTCCAAAGAGCAGCAGCAGCAGCAGCAGGGCCAGGAGGCAGCTCACGTGGCTCCTGCAGCGCAGCGCCCCCCGGCGGCCGGGAGGAGGAATTGCACCTTCCCAGCCAGAGCCCATCCAAGCGACCCGGCTCCAGCTCCCCCTGCCCCCTGCCCTGCCCTGGCAGAGACCCGGCACCTCCTAGAATATCAGGGCTGGAAGGGACCTCAGGAGGTGTCTAGCCCAACCCCCTGCTCAAAGCAGGGCCAATCCCAACTAAATCCCCAAATGGCCCCCGCAAGGAGTCAGCTCCCAGCCCTGGGTTTAGCAGGCCAGTGCTCCAACCACTGAGCCATCCCACCCCACTCCAGGGGCAGCCATGTGCTGGGAATGACTCAGGCAACAATTTCCCACCTACACAAGGACAAATCGCTGCAGATCAACGGGGTGGGAAAATGCCCCTCACTCGAGAAGATTTTAACCTGACGTTTGAGACTCATGGGGAGAACGGGGGAAATCGGGGGGGACGGGAGAGCTGATCATTGGAGGGGATGGGGGGAAATCGCCCCAGATTTTATAGCCCGTGTGAGACACTGAGCGAGAAAAGGGGCAGAACTAGAGAGAATTTGTATCGGGGGCAAGACGCAAGGGGCACAAACAGGGACAGGATCCAATTAACCCCCTCCCCTTCCCGCCCGCCACTCCCAGGAATTTCCTGGCTGCCCAGAGACAGTTCAACCCCCGCCCCGTGTCCCACCGACCTTCCCCTCCCTACAACTCCAGCTTCTCCCCTCCCTGCCTGACACCCCCATCTCCCCACACCACAGGATCCCCACCAGGCCCCAGTCTCTGCCCCCCAAATCCCACTGGGGCTGAGGCAGCTCTGAGGCTTCTCCCAGGTTCCCTGGGGCAGAGTCACTTTCCTGCCCAGCCCCAGTGCCCCCCCCGGGGTCTCTCACTCCCCGAGGGCTCCGTGGGAGGCTGGACACCAGGGATGCAGAACGGCAGGAATGGGGGTGACAGGCCTCCTGTTCCTCAGTCTCACGGCGGGACCGAGGGGGTTCGTTACTCTCCGGCTCGGGAGCACTGGGAAGACCCGACCGTGGAGGGGCCGTCGCTGGGGGGGGGCGGCCCCGCGCAGGCGCTGAGCACGTCCTTATATCACTTCTGTGGTGGGAAAAGTGCTGAGGAGATGGAACGCTGAGGGCTGGTTTTGGCGGGAAAAACCGGTTTGGACTGGTTTGAGCCTGTCCCCTGATGGTAAACAAGTCCCCTCTCAGAGATGGAGTCCAGGGGTCAATAGTTCATATGCTCCAGATTGGATCTGATTTTAAAGCCAGTGATTTACTTCATAAACATCTTATTAACCAACTCATTGAACCTGTTGAACAGTTCATACTCCTGACACCTAACAATGAGATAAAAAAAAGAACACAGACAAGCCTTGTCAGTAACAGCTAATGTCCCAACTCTGCGCTTGTTGCAGGGCTGCTGCTCAGGGACGGGAACCTCCTGGCACCCCAGCCTCCACAATCACTCAGGCTGCACTTTCTGCACGACTAGGTGTTGGCTGAGTGGGGCATGAGAATTGGTGGCCTCTGCTGCAGGTGATGGGAATCGCAGGTATTTAAAGCCATGGCCTAGAGGAGGGAAGTGCCTAACTCCAGAGTCTGCAGCTGCCTAGGGCCAGGGCTGAGGATTTAGAGTCCCTAGTGCAGCCATTGCAAGGTTCAAGCAGGCTCAGCCCTGGCATTGCCGCCCCTCCTGCGGCTAGTAGCTGCAGCTGGCTAAGGCTGGCCTCTGGGAACTGGCCCCATGGCTGTAGCCAGAGAAGCTACAAGTGGCTCTGTGACTACTGGGGGCCATTAAGCTAGAGCAGCTAAAGACACTGGAGTTCACCTCAAGGAACAGAGGTCACCAGTAGGACAGGATTGTCAGGGGGAGCAGGGAAAGAGGGAGCAGGTCAGGCTGGCAGAGGGAGCTTCCAGCTGGGTGGGAGCATGTCCAAAGTGGAAAGGAAACAAGCGTGGGGAGAGGTGGTGGTGACCAGGTAGCAGACTAGCATGTAGATGGGAGCAGAGGGAGAGAGGCTGGTGGCTTCAGATTCCCAAGGGCTAAGTCCTGACTTTGGGGAGATGGTGTTTGCAGGTGGCTGGCTCACATGGCAGGATGGCTGCTGAGGGAGGGATCTGTCAGTCCTGATCAGGTGTCTGCTGGCTTTAGAACTCTGAGCTGAGACTAGGATCACATGCGGTGACTGGTGACGTGGGGGGTACTGGAGACATGGCTAGAGAAGGTCTGAATGAGGAAGGAGATAAATTTGTGGGGAGTTTCCTTGATCACTATGAAAGTTCTGCTCACTGTGGACACTGGTAAACCCACATGGGTGTACAGCTAAATAAGAAAACCTGGGGGCTGAGGGAGCTGTGTAGGGCAATGCATATAGTCACGGAGAGGTGTGTGATCAAAATGAAAAATGTCTCTGAGGTTCAGTAGCGGGTATGCTAAGGCACCAATGGCACTGCCCCACCAGGCCCACACTCAGAGCCCACAGTGACTATATAGGGGCCTACAAATATGTTTGGTGCTGAGGCCCACAAAAGGTTAATCTGGCCCTGACTGCCTGAGCACTATTTCAGCCCCACATTTTTGGATGGATCTCCCACAGTGGGAGCTGCAGAGCACTCCCCCCGCCACACCCACCCACCCATCCACCCCCTGGTGTTGGGAGGGGAACAGGAGAAAGGACAAAAGAAGCAAGAGACAAAGAGAAAGGAGGGAGGGAGGGAGGAGGAAAGGTGAAACAAAAGGACAAACCCTAATGTCTCCAGTGATTCTGAGGACAAAATCTCAGGTGCACAATAAAATTCTGCTTCCTTAAGCTCGTGTTTTCCATGCCTAGAATTCAACTGTCACCACATGGATCAGACTGAACAGGTTTCAAACTTCCAGGAGGCTCTTACCTTCTAAACAGGGACGGCTGTTTTCTAGTAAAATCACTACAAGGGAAGGAGAAAACTTGGAAGAGGTTCCTCCTGGTGCTCACGTCCATGAACCCGAATACTCTCTCGGTCCTCAAAGAGAGACCTGGAGAAGGAGACTTGCTGGAGCAAAGCCACAGGGGTCTCTGAGGTTTCCCTGGCCCCTCACCCCTGTCCTGCCTGGCTGATGTCAGCATCTCTCTGTGAGGTCACCACCTCCCCACCGCCTTTGACCAATAGTCTGAAGTCCTGCAAAAGGCCTTTGTGATGTCACTGCCACACCCCTCCCTTGCTGTGCCAATGTCCTGCCCCTGGCCAGGCACTTTGCAGGTTTGAGCTACTCCCTGTGGATCACCCCACTCAAGGAGCGTTCGTTCTAGGCAGCAAGCCGGCTAGACAGGGAAACATCAGACGCTGCTCCCAATGCTACACTCAGTTTTTCAGAAATTACTCGACTTTATGGCCAGAAGAGACCATTAGAGCATCTAATTTGACCCCCTGCATATCACAGGCCTCCTGTAGGACACAATAGCTACTTTTGGGGCAAACACATTCCAGAAAGGCATCTAGTCTTCATTAAATGACATCAAGAGATGGAGAATCCACCACTTTCCTTGGTAGCTTGTTCCTGTGGTGAATCATCCTCGCTGTTGAATATTTTTGCCTTAGTTGAAATATGAATTTGTCTCTTTTCACCTTCCAGCCACGGGGTCTTGTTATGCCTTTCTCTGCTAGATTAAAGAGCCCCTTAATAGCCAATATTTTCTCTCCCTGAAGGCACTTCAACACTTCAATGAAGTCACCTTTCAACCTTCTTTTGATAAGCTAAACAGGTTGAGCTCTTTCAATAGCTCACTAGAAGACATTTTTCTCCAGCCCTCAGGACATTTGGTGGCTCTTTGCTGCCCCAGCTCCAGTTTCACAACATGTTTTTCAACTGAGGACACCAAAACTGGAGGCAGTATTCCAGTATCAGTCTCACTGATGCCGTGTCACCTCCTGTGACGTTATTGACATAATCTGTAACTGTATAGATCACCGTTGCGACCGCTGTTCTATATTTGAAGCCAATATTATAGAAAGGTTGTCGTGTAAGGGGTCTATGGAGAGGTTCTGATTGGCTGATTATAATGATGCCATCTCTAGATTTGTATCATTTTTGTAGTTGATGTTATAAGTATTGGCTCTGTTCTGTCATTATTTCAAACTTGTGATCTGCTTCCGGGGAACACCCCAGACAAGTTGGTGTCAGTTCTGCCTAGCCTGCTTGATGGCCCATTAAGGACCATCAGCTACACAATCGACCCACTGAGAGAAGGCAGATACGCCTTGTGACTCAGCAAAGTATGCAGGGACCTGCCTATGGAGAGAACGCTAAGGTTTTTCTATTCCACTTGCTGGATAGAGTGTCCTTGGGACAAAGAAAGCAAAGACCACATGGCAAGAGACTATAAAAGGCTGATACCTCATCTCCATCTTGTCTTCAATCCTGCTTCATACCTCTGGAGGGACTTTGCTACAAACTGAAGCTCTAGACAAAGGACTGAATGGCCCATCCCAGCGGGGGATGTACTCCAAAGACTTGATTTGAACCTGCAGTTTATTCCATCATTGCTACAAGCCTGAACCAAGAACTTTCCCATTACTGTATGTGAAGGGTTAAAATCCATGTGCATTTTATATAACAACCTGGTCTATGGATTGTGCCAGCTCTTTTCCAGACCCGAAGTCCAGACTATGGTCTAGCCCACTATGACTCTTTTGATGGTTTAAATTACACTCACAGGCACTGATGATAGAGTTACTGAAAGTTTGGGAGTTAGGAGCTGATAGGTCAGTGGTCCAGTCCTCTCACAGATGACCCCGACCCTCTGGGACAGGGGCAGGTCTGAGCTCTCACACCAAATGCCTCATTGTGGCTGCCAGAATCTATGGGCGGCTCATTTAGTTTACACTGAGGGTTGAGTCCTGCTTCGTGCACCATGTGTGAGAATGAAAATCCTAAACCGCCCTTTGAAATAACAAAAGCAGCAGGACATGTTATTGTCCCTGCCCCAAAGCAGACAGACTGATGGAGAAATGCCATTGAGACCAGGGTAATACTCCACTGCCGTTCTACCTTTTTTACTTGCTAAACTCCCTCCCAGCCTTGTGGGGTCTCAGAGCCCGGTACTGAGCCTGAGCCGAGATGTCTACACTGCAAATTTACCACCCCACAGCCCAAGCCCTGGGAGCCTGAGCTGGTATGGGGCAGCCCTGGGTGTTACATTGCAGTGTGGACATAAGCCTATTGTGTTTCATTTCTTAGGTTCTGCTGCCATCGTGTGGCCATTTCCTTCCCCTCCTTTCTGTCCAAAGCACAGAGCCCAGTTCCTCCAGAGGGAGAAGGACATCTTTCTTCTTTCCTTCCTCAACAGCCCCTTCCTTGGAGAGCCCTTTGCTGGGGTCTGGGTGGGGAACAGCCGTTTCTGAGGATTAATTTCATATTAATGGTGTTGATCTATAGATTTTACAGCCAGACTAGATCACTAGGTACCTCTGCTCTGACCTGATTCAGAACAGAGTCCAGAGAATTTTACCCAATGACTCCTACATCCACCCCAAGATCTTCTGGCTGAACGAGGAGGGTTCATTCAGAAAGTCATCGTGTTTGGGTGTAAAGGTGTGAAATGATGGGGAAATTGGCTCCTCTCTCAAGTTTAAATGTTGTCACTTCTACATCTAGACCGGGGTGGCCAACCTGAGCCTGAGAAGGAGCCAGAATTTCCCAGTGTAACTGCCAAACGTGCACCTTTGTATGCAACTACTGAGTCAATTGTGAACTTTCCCATCATTGTCCTTTGCTCTTAATCCTGAGGCTATTGCCCCATCATGGGGCCATTTCCTGCCTCTCTTTCATACAGAAGCACAATTTTCTTTGCACAGACACAGGAACAGCAAGATCTTTCTCTGTCCCTTGTGCAAAGCAGGGGGGCAAATTCCATGGAAACAATGGACAAGCAGGGGGCTATGGGCACATCCAGCCCTGTCCGTGAGATGTTCCCTCCCCTCTTTCTTTATGCCCCTGTTGTTATTTCATGGATTGTCTGGGATGGGGAAAAAGCTGAGATCACTCCAGGTGGAGGAAAAGAACCCTGAAAATCTCAGGACCCAACCCTGCTACCGGGATCACTGAGGTGCTGGGAATCTGCCTGGGAAAGGGACTGTGTGAATTGTCAAGGTGGGGAATGAATAACAATCTACAACTAGATCCACCTCATTAACCACCGACACAGGCTAATCCTGCTGCCGATAGAAGGGAAACTGGGAGCCATTCTTTGCTGTTCAGCCATGGAAACAGTGACCCAATTGCACCGCAGTGAATGTGCTGGGAAAGCTAGAGTTTACAGGCAGGTGGAAATAGCAGATCCTAGAAACACCTGGAGCTCCGCACACCACTTCTGCCACCAGGGTGAGGTGTTGAGCTGCTCACAGCATCCCCCACCATGACCTTGCAGCAGGGGATTGCCACCCCGCCAACCCAATGCAGGGGAGATGGCTGAGTGTATCTCTGCACCCTGAGACCAGGGCAACCACTCTCTCTCCCCCACACATAGAATCTGGCCCTGCTGAAAAGTGACCCCTATGAACAAGTCACCTCCAGGAGAGCAGGATTGGTCCTCAGAGAGGGAATGGGCTTCTCGTGAAGCTTATAGGTCACTGGATGCTATGGAAACAGGAGGGCTCTGAGTGTAACCCATAGCACACACAACCCGCTAGGGGATATAGCTCAGTGGTTGAGCATATGCTTTGCATGTATAAGGCCCTGGGTTCAATCCCCAGCATCTCCATGATCCTTTTTTTCACCCTGCTGCTTTGCTCATGCCCAGAGGGGATGTGGCCCACCAGTCTCCTGCACCAGTTTCAGTCCTGCTCAGTGATGGGCAAGTGACAATTGCATGGAAGGTCTGGGGGGGTTCTGCTCCTAAGTCACCTCGGTACGTTTAAGATTCCCACCTGCTGTGCTGCTTGGGACAATGGTAGATGAGAAGGGCGAATCCTCCAGCACTGGAGGGAAAGGTCCCATCTGCACAGACTGAGAGGCAAGGAAACAGAGGGGCAGGGTTGAGAGAGGTCAGTGATTTACTCCCAGCAGGGGACACTGTCTTTTTGAGTATCAGAGGGGTGGCCGTGATAGTCTGGATCTGTAAAAGGCGACAGAGTCCTGTGGCGCCTTCTAAACTAACAGACGTATTGGCGCATGAGCTTTCGTGGGTGAATCCCCACTCCGTCAGATGAATGGAGTGGGAATTCTGTGCCCGGCTAGCCAACTACAAAAGCAGTTTCTCCTCCCTTGGTGATCACACCTCAACTGCTAGAAGAGGGTCTCATCCTCCCTGATTGAACTAACCTCATTATCTCTAGACTGGTTCTTGCCTGCATACTTATACCTGCCCCTGCAAATTTCCACTACATTCATCTGACGAAGTGGCATTCACCCACGGAAGCTTATGCTCCAATACGTCTGTTAGTCTGTAAGGTGCCACAGGACTCTGTCTTTTTGAGGCGAGTGCTGCTGGCTTGGGATGGTGCTGACGATGGATAGAAAAAAGGCTGGAGTCAGTGACAGAGGGGACCACAGAAGGGGAAGGGGAATGGCAGCCCCACAGAAGGTCCTGGGTGCTCAGATGCCCCCAGTTATTGCACCCAGGCCTGTCCTAGAGAGAGAAAAGACACCGAGGGACCCAGCCCCCCTACAGTGATCCCATGGACAAGAACCTGGTTAGGAGTGGGGTGAAGGTTCCCTCTGGGCAAAGGGGAGCTGAAATCCCTCCGTGTCCTGGAATTTAAGCAATGAAAGCTTCAAACCCTGCATGGGTGTGGGCTGAGGTGCATCAGCAGAAGGTTGGGCTGGACAGGTGTGGCAGGTTTGTATCATTTTTGGTGGTGCCCAGAATGGGACCAAGTCCTGCCCCACCTGCCACACACACCTGCCTAAGGCTCTGGGAGAGTTTGGGTGCAGGGTCTGGGCTCAGTCAGAGGGTTGTGGCGAAGGAAGCAGTGTGGGGGGCAGGCTCTTGGAGGGAGTTTGGGTGCAGGTGTGGGGTCTGGGCTGGGGCAGGGGTTGCAGGAGAGGGTGAGGGGTGCAGCATTTACCTCGGGCATCTCCCGAAAGCAACCCGCAGCCCCTAAGCTGGAGGGCGGGGGCGTCTCTGCGCACTGCTGCCCGCAGACTCCACCCCTGCAGCTCCCATTGCCACAGTTGGCAGTTGTGGCGGGGGCAGCATGTGGAGACCCCACCACCCCCACAGTTGTTCTTCTCACAGCTGGCTGATGGGGGGCAGCAGGGGAGCTCCCAAATCTGGGGGGATCTTTCTGTGCCCCACTGTTAGTTCTCCATCCTATCTCCCCCTAACCACGCACACCACTCCCCTCCCCATTATCAGTGTTTTAGAGAGACCCCTCCCTCCCTTTATGGGATACAGACTCTCTGTGACAGAGACTGACTGGGGATCCTCTCTGCATGGCCCCAGTGGGGAAGGAAAGAGACTGGGGGAGGGGGAGAAGATGGGCAGAAGGAGTCTAATGGGGCAAAGCCAGAATAGAGGAGATTTTCTTCCTGTTAAAATGTACTGGAGTCTCATCGCTGAAAAGCCGCATCTTGAGTTAAGTTTGAACCAGCAGCCTTTCAATTACCAGGCAAAGGTGTGAACCACAGCGACTGATAACTGCCTGCTTCCCAAATGTGTTTAAAAAACACCTACAGGGGTGCAACTGGTTAGTGCAGAGGGGCCATCTGTTGGGGTTATGAGTTCAAGCTTTCTCTCAAGACCTTGTTTCTCTTACCTGTGTAGTTTGTTTTGCCTAATTCATACACAAAGTGCTATAGTAGAAAAAGGAGAGTAAGTTCTAAAATGTAGAGGTGGGTGCATACTTTAGAAACATCCCCCCTGTGCTGCCATTAGTTCCAGCAGATTGTTCACTGGAAGGGCAAATTGATTTCTTTGCTGCTGAGAAAGATGCCAGGACAGGTCTGTAGGCACCAGATCTCCCTGCTTCTTCCAGCTCCTTCCCTGCCCCAGTCACTACTGTAGGAGGATCCTATATGCACTGAGCCTAAACATTTTCCTGGGCCTTCTTAGCATAGTTGGCAGCATGTCAGTCTCATACTCAGTAGGTCCTGAGTTCACACCTCAGAAAAGACAATGGTTTTCTGCTCCCTGCTTCAGATTTTCTAAAGGAAATCAGAGAAAAGAAGCTATAGGAGAGTGGTTCCAAGACACTCTAACACACACAGATTTTTCTAAGGCATTAACTTTTCTTGGAGTTTGTATTCTCCATAGAGCAAAATAAAACATGCAAGTCTAAGACTAATACAGTATGAAACTCAATACAGATAAAATCTCACCCTCAGTGATCTTCCAACAAGCTTCTTTTGCAGACTAGACTTATTTCTTGTCTGGGCCTAATCTTTGCACCTGGTATAGTCCTTGTTCCAGCTCAGGTGGTAGCTAGGGATTTCTCATGACTGCAGCCACCTTTCTTCTGTTCCACCCCTTATACAGCTTTGGTACAAGGCAGGAATCTTTTGTCTCTCTACTGGGGAAAAGACCCAGGTTTAAGATGGATTCCTGTACCAGGTGACATGACCTGTGAGACCCCAAGCCTTCATTGTTCCTGGCCTGACTCACAGATGGTGCAGGACAGAGCCATCTCCAGTCAATTGTCCTGGTTAATGGGAGCCATCAAGAGTCCAAACCACTATTAATGGCCCACACTTTGCATCATTACAACAGGACCTCAGAGTTATAGTTCATATTTCTAGCTTCAGATACAGGAATGATCGGTTCATACAAATAGGCTGAACACACACAGTAGATAATAAGCTTTGTAATGATACTGCACAAGAGACCTTTTGCATGAAGCATGTTCCAGTTACATTATATTCACACTCATTAGCATATTTTCATAAAATCATCAACATCAAAGCAGGGAAAGGGTTTTACTGCGGCACCTGGGAGCAGTTGAGTTTCATGTCCAGGCTGTGCTATGAGTTCCTCCAGGTTTCCCATGAGCACACAGGGCCCTTAGCGGGTACTCTCGATACAGGAATGGCCCAAATACAATGAAGTGATGGGAATTGCATTTTCCTTTTTAATTTTTGAATTTCCAGTGACATTTCTGTTTGTGATTTCGTTTTGCTTCGTATAACTGTGTTTTCTCAAGGACTTGATATTTACCAGGCTAACTAACAGCTAATAACGGGAGACTTCCAAGCAGGGTGTGGGCGAGCGGAAAAGAACTGTAAGAGACGCTGGTTTTCGACCTTGTGTTAGATAAGAATAGAATGCAGATTGTAGCAGAAATTGCTGAGAGAAGTAAGCTATCAGAAAGGAATATGTACAAACAAAATGCAGTTGTTGCTCCTCAGTGTATGTCGCAAAAGGTATAAATGCTTGCCTTAATTGTTTATCTAACCGAGACCTACCTCGGGAGGGGAAACTCTGCCTGTCTGTACTCTCCCGAATAACTGCAGTTGCTCGAAATAAACGGCATAATATAACAACATTTAACATCCCTGTGGTGGGAAGAACATCTCAACAGCCCAATGCTGTGGCATTTAATTTCAAAAAGGGGAACTATACAAAAATGAGGGGGTTAGTTAAACAGAAATTAAAAGGTACAGTGACTGAAGTGAAATTCCTGTAAGCTGCATGGACACTTTAATGACACCATAATAGAGGCCCAACTTACATGTATACCCCAATTTAAGAAGCACAGTAAAAGAACTAAAAGAGAGCCACCGGGGCTTAACAACCATGTAAAAGAAGCAGTGAAAGACAAAAAGTCTTCCTTTAAAAAGCGGAAGTCAAATCCTAGAAAGGAGCATAAACATTGCCAAATTGTAGGTGACAAATCTGAGGAACTGTCACAGACTGAAGTGTCACTAGAGCAGGTTTGGGAATTAATTGATAAACTCAACATTAACAAGTCACCAGGACCAGATGGCATTCACCCAAGAGTTCTGAAAGAACTCAAATGTGAAGTTGCGGAACTATTAACTATGGTTTGTAACCTGTCCTTTGAATCGGCTTCGGAACCCAATGACTGGAAGTTAGCTAATGTAACGCCAATATTTAAAAAGGGCTCTAGAGGTGATCCCGGCAATTACAGACCAGTAAGTCTAACATCGGTACCGGGCAAATTAGTTGAAACAATAGTAAAGAATAAAATTGTCAGACACATAGAAGAACATAAATTGTTGGGCAAAAGTCAACACGGTTTCCGTAAAGGGAAATCGTGTCTTACTAATCTATTAGAGTTCTTTGAGGGGGTCAACAAACATGTGGACAAGAGGGATCCAGTGGACATAGTGTACTTAGATTTCCAGAAAGCCTCACCAAAGGCTCTTACATAAATTAAGTTGTCATGGGATAAAAGGGAAGGTCCTTTCATGGATTGAGAACTGGTTAAAAGACAGGGAACAAAGGGTAGGAATTAATGGTAAATTCTCAGAATGTATAGGGGTAAATAGTGGTGTTCCCAAGGGTCAGTCCTAGGACCAATCCTATTCACCTTATTCATAAACGATCTGGAGAAAGGGGTAAAAAGTGAGGTGGCAAAGTTTGCAGATGATACTAAACTGCTCAAGATAGTTAAGACCAAAGCAGATTGTGAAGAACTTAAAAAAGAGCTCACAAAACCAAGTGATTGGGCAACAAAATGGCAAATGAAATTTAATGTGGATAAATGTAAAGTAATGCATATTGGAAAAAATAACTCCAATTATACATAAAATATGATGGGGACTAATTTAGTTACAACAAATCAGGAAAAAGATCTTGGAGTCATTGTGGGTAGTTTTCTGAAGATGCCCACGCAGTGTGCAGAGGCGGTCAAAAAAGCAAACAGGATGTTAGGAATCATTAAAAAGGGGATAGAGAATAAGACTGACTATATTATTACCCTTATATAACTCCATGGTACGCCCACATCTTGAATACTATGTACAGATGTGGTCGTCTCATCTCAAAAAAGATATACTGGCATTAGAAAAGGTTCAGAGAAGGGCAATTAAAATGATTAGGGGTTTGGAGAGGGTCCCATATGAGGAGAGATTAAAGAGGCTAGGGCTTTTCAGCTTGGAAAAGAGGAGACTAAGAGGGAATATGATATAGGTATATAAAATCATGAGTGATGTGGAGAAAGTAGATAAGGAAAAGTTATTTACTTACTCTCATAATACAAGAACTAGGGGCCACCAAATGAAATTAATAGGCAGCAGGTTTAAAACAAATAAAAGGAAGTTCTTCTTCACACAGCACACCGTTAACCTGTGGAACTCACCTGAGGAGGGTGTGAAGGCTAGGACTATAACAAGGTTTAAAAGAAAACTGGATAAATTCATGGAGGTTAAGTCCATTAATGGCTATTAGCCAGGATGGGTAAGGAATGGTGTCCCTAGCCTCTGTTTGTCAGAGGATGGAGATGGATGGCAGGAGAGAGATCACTTGATCATTGTCTGTTCGGTTCATTGCCTGGGCTGCTTCTGTTCTACAACTATAATTGTATTTTTACACCAAAATCACTAACTTGAGCAGCCAATTCCATGTACAGTCCTAGTGGATGTAAGGCACAGGTAACCCTCTCTCCCCCACCTGGAGCTGATGAAATTCCTGGCTGGAAGGACACATGCTCCTACAAGTCAAAAGAAAGGAGCTGATAGAAAAGATCACAGGACTGACCCCAAAGAAGGGTGAACTGCAAAAGTCAGAAGCAGGCAACTCATCCGGCAGAGCTGAGAGACCACAGTGAAGATGGTGCAAAGATCACTAAATTGGAATTAGCAAATGTGATTTTTTTTAAAACAAATTTTTGGGAAGCCCTAATAAAGGCATTTCTTACAGTTCTCTCCCATTTGGATTTTCTGATATCTAATAGGGAATGATATCTGATTGAAGCTTTTCCCAAATGCAGAGCATGTGTAGGGTCTCTCTCCACTGTGGATTCTACAATGTCTGACAAAGTCTGAGGGTATGGCTACACTTGCAAATTTGCAGCGCTGCAGCAGGGTGTGAAAAAACACCCTCTGCAGCGCTGCAAATTGCGGCGCTACAAAGCGCCAGTGTAGTCAAAGCCCCAGCGCTGGGAGCGCGGCTCCCAGCACTGTCCGTTATTCCCCACAGGGAGGTGGAGTACGGACAGCGCTGGGAGAGCTTTCTCCCAGCGCTGGTGCTTTGACTACACTTAGCGCTTCAAAGCGCTGCCGCGGCAGCGCTTTGAAGCGCTAATGTAGCCATAGCCTGAGTGCTCAATGAAACTTTTCCCGCACTCAGAGCATGTGGAGGGGCTCTCTCATGTGTGAATTCTCTGATGTGTGATAAGGTGTGAGCGCTGACTGAAGCTTTTCCCACACTCAGAGCATGTGTAGGGCTTCTCCCCTGCGTGGATTCTCTGATGTGTGATAAGGTTTGAGCGCTGGCTGAAGCTTTTCCCGCACACAGAGCACGCACGGTGTCTCTCCTGTGTGGATTATCTGATGTGTGATAAGGTTTGAGCGCCGACTGAAGATTTTCCCGCACTCAGAGCATGTGTAGGGCGTCTCTCCTGTGTGGATTCTCTCATGTGTGATAAGGCTTGAGCGCCGACTGAAGCTTTTCCCGCACTCAGAGCACGTGTACGGCGTCTCTCCTGTGTGGATTCTCTGATGTGTGATAAGGTGTGAGCGCCGACTGAAGCTTTTCCCGCACTCAGCGCATGTGTAGGGCATCTCCCCTGTGTGGATTCTCTGATGTGTGATAAGGTGTGAGCGCCGATTGAAGCTTTTCCCGCACTCAGCGCATGTGTAAGGCGTCTCTCCCGTGTGGATTCTCTGATGTCTGATAAGGTGTGAGCACCGATTGAAGCTTTTCCCGCACTCAGAGCACGTACAGGGCGTCTCCCCTGTGTGGATTCTCTGATGTCTGATAAGGTTTGAGCGCAGACTGAAGCTTTTCCCGCACTCTGAGCACGTGTAGGGCGTCTCCCCTGTGTGGATTTTCTCATGTGTGATAAGGCTTGAGCGCTGACTGAAGCTTTTCCCGCACTCAGAGCACGTGTAGGGCTTCTCACCGGTGTGGATTCTCTGATGTGTGATAAGGTTTGAGCGCTGACTGAAGCTTTTCCCGCACTCAGCGCATGTGTAGGGCTTCTCTCCTGTGTGGATTTTCTCATGTGTGATAAGGCTTGAGCGCTGACTTAAGCTTTTCCCGCACTCAGAGCACGTGTAGGGCTTCTCACCGGTGTGGATTCTCTGATGTGTGATAAGGTGTGAGCGCTGACTGAAGCTTTCCCTGCACTTGTGGCATGTGTAGTTTGTCTCTTCCAAGTTGATTCTCTCATGTGTAATAAGGTCTGAGAGGCTACTGAAGTTCTCCTCTGGCCTCTGCTGAGTCTCAGAGGCTTTTACTGTTTCTCGGAGTTCACAACTCCTGGAAACATTCCCTTTGGGTCTTCCTGATAACGTCCCATGTGGTGCTCCTTGCTCAGCATCTTCCTGCTGGGGTTTCTGCTCCTCATTCTCACGCACCATCCTATCACCTGATGGGAGACAGAGAGAATCCAGACATAGATCACTACCTGCACTCCCTGTGCCTGAGAGGAAGGAAATCTCAGAGGGCTTGGCTACACTTACAAATTTGCAGCGCTGCAGCAGGGTGTGAAAACACACCCTCTCCAGCGCTGCAAATTGCAAAGTGTAGTCAAAGCCCCAGCGCTGGGAGCGCGGCTCCCAGCACTGTCCGTTATATTCCCCACAGGGAGGTGGAGTACGGACAGTGCTGGGAGAGCTCTCTCCCAGCGCTGGCGCTTTGACTACACTTAGCGCTTTAAGTGCTGCCGCGGCAGCGCTTTGAAGTGCTAAGTGTAACCACAGCCAGAGACAGGAATTTTAAAACGGATGAACAAACCAAAATATGTGCAGGAGAGATCAAACCTATCGGGAGCTGATTTTCCCCAGAGGAGAGAGGAAGGGATCAGTTTTGGTCTGCATTTCACCAGAACTTGCAGGGGAAAGTGGGATCAGGTAGGGATCTGCTGCCAGTTGTTAGTCAGGATAGGTGGGAAGCCATGAGTAACATCTGCCTAATTATTCCACATCTGCAGGGAACAATCCTGAACTTGGAGAGCTCACAAGGTCTTTGTAGGGCATCCCGAATGTTTTCTGTATTCACGGACAGTTTTTGACTTGCTTTAACCAAGTCCTCACCTGTGCAGGCAGCTCTCGGGAGCACTTCTTTCTCAGAACCCTGGAGGTCCAGGACCCACGGCTCTTCCCCTCGTTCCAGCTGTGAGACCACATCAGGTTTGGAATTTAGAAACCCTATGCCAGGCAAAGAAAACAAGGGAGGTCAGTGGAATTTGTGGGATACTTGTCACAAAGAATAGTCCATGGTTTTAAGCTCAGATCATTTTTAAGCAGTAACATCCCAAGACCAGCTTCCTTGGCTCAAAGTGGCAGGAGAGTTATTATTATTATTAATCATACACATTACCTTAGTGCCTAAGGACCAACTAACAGTGTGTCTCCGTTGTGCTAGGCACAGTACAAATGCAGAATAGTAGATGGCCCATGCTCTGAAGAATTTACAGTCTAAATAGACAAGACAGACACAGCATGGGGGAAGGGGTAGAACCCTCTGTTAGAATGGCGATATTCAGGCCTGCCTGCAAAGCCTATATTTTAAGAACTTAGGTGTATTTTTATCACTTAGCTAGTTACAGGAGTATGAAAACAAAGAATCAAAATCACAGTCTGCCTGTGTCTGGGCCTTCTCTTACTGTGACCGTCTGAGGCCTTGTTCTTAGGCTAAGGCCTTTGGCTAAGCAGCAGGGGCAGCCATAAGCTGGGAAGCGAAGGGTCACATCCTCACATCCCAAACCAGTCACACTGAAATAAGGTGCTATTGGGCTGTTAGGAAGACAGTCCTGTCTGGATCTTAAGATCTGTTAAAGAAACCTTAATTTGACAGCATTCTGTCTGGCAAGAAATCACTTATCAATGGTTGTGGTTGTGAAACCCTCATTTCTGTATTGCTTTATCTTTATGGCCACCACTTTTACATTGTTAATCAGTCTGATTCTCTAATTGTTTCTCTCTCCTGTATAATTAATGTTGCCAGGTGTAAGTTAATTAGGGTACTGGTTTATAATTGGTTAGAGCAGGAGTAGGCAACCTATGGCGGCACACGAGCTGATTTTCAGTGGCACTCACACGGCCCAGGTCCTGGCCACTGGCCCAGAAGGCTCTGCATTTTTAATTAATTTTAAATGAAGCTTCTTAAACATTTTAAAAACCTTACTGACTTTACATACAATAGTTCAATTATGTATTATAGACTTATAGAAAGAGACTTTCTAAAAACGTTAAAATGTATTATTGGCACATGAAATCTTAAATTAGAGTGAATAAATGAAGACTCAGCACACCACTTCTGAAAGGTGGCCGACGCCTGGGTTAGAGAATTATGTCACAATATGTTAGAATTGGTTAGTTAAATTTCAGCACAATTATTGGTTAAGATATAGCTGAGAATATTACTCTATAAATGGGGTCAAACTGGAGGGAGGAAGGAAATTGGAACAACAGAATATCAGGGTTGGAAGGGACCTCAGGAGGTATCTAGTCCCACCCTGCTCAAAGCAGGACCAATCCCCAACTAAATCATCCCAGCCAAGGCTTTGTCAAGCCTGATCTTAAAACCTCTAAGGAAGGAGATTCCACCACCTCCGTGGGGAACTCATCCCAGGGCTTCACCACCCTCCTAGTGAAATAGTGTTTCCTAATATCCAACCTAAACCTCCCCCATTGCAACTTGAAATCATTACTCTTTGTTCTGTCATCTGCTACCACCGAGAACAGTCTAGGCCTGGTCTACACTGGGCGGGAGTTCGATCTAAGGGACGCAACTTCAGCTACGCGAATAGCGTAGCTGAAGTCGAATACCTTAGTTCGAATTACTTACCCGTCCTCACGCCGCTGGATCGACGTCCGCGCTCCCCATCGACTCCGCCACCACCGCTCGCGGTGGTGGAGTTCGAGTCGACAGGAGCGTTGCTCGAGTTCAATATATCGCATCTAGATGAGACGCGATATATCGAACTCCGAGAAATCGATTGTTACCGCCGATCCGGCGGGTAGTGAAGACGCACTCTAGATCCATCCTCTTTGGAGCCCCCTTTCAGATAGTTGAAAACAGCTATCAAATCCCCTCATTCTTCTCTTCTGCAGACTAAACAATCCCAGTTCCCTCAGCCTCTCCTCAGAAGTCATGTGTTTCAGTCCCCTAACCATTTTTGTTGCCCCCCGCTGGATGCTTTCCAATTTTTCCACATCCTAGTGTTGGGCCCAAAACTGGACACAGTGCTCCAGATGAGGCCCCATGAATGTTGAATGTTGGTTAGGGGGAGAACGGGAACAGGGACACAGGCAAGGCTCTGCAGCATCCGGGCTGGGCAGGGACCGGACTGTATCGGCGTATAGAGATAAGCCCGACTGGTGTGAAGGGCTTCAGAATATGTAATCTTATAGGTGTAAAAATTGTACAGACTATACCACCCTGTGACATCATCGACGAAGTGCCCATTTGTGCCTGGGTAGGGGCCCTGCTCTGGGAGGGAGGATGCAACAAGGACTCAAGATCGGTGGCCGGGGTCGCTGTGCATAGGAGATGGGAAGGTTATGTGAAGAGGGGGGTAATGATTGGGAGAGGGAGGTCAAGAGTTAAAATAATAATATTTGGGGAAAAAAATGTATAATAAAGTGAAACTGAACAGAAATAAAACTGGAGTGGAGGCTCTAAAGCAACAAGGCTTCGGTAGGGATTTGGGGTTAAAGGTCTGGGATCCCCCACAGCTTCAGATCCACAAACCTCTCCTCCCTCCCACTGACCCACCCAGCCCACTTCCTGGGTGCCCTTCCTCCACACTCCCCTCCGCTTCTTCCCATTACTCTCAGCCAGCACCACCTCCCGGCACCTTGAGAACTTCTTGTATTTTCTCCTCGTCTCTCACAGCCTCCTACCTCCCTGCTGCTTCTTAGCTCTAACCCTGCACACACCCGCCCCATGTCCTGGCATATCTACTACCCCCCATCTCCATCCCTCCCACGGCTCGCTTATCCCTTCACCCATGGGATCCTGAACGGCAACATTACATGCTCTCCTAAAAGAGCTCATCTGACTGTCACACAAGCCATGCATGAGTCACACAGCTATTTAGTCAATTTAGAATTCTACAGGCAGCATATTTTCCTCTTAAAATGAGGAAAAGGCATGAAAGCTACAGTGATTAATGTAGTTATGAATGTAGCCAATAAGGATACATTCAATGCAATTTTAAAATGACTGACGGCACCAAAAAGGCACATGTCCAAAAATGGTACTAGTGGGTGGGAGATAAGGCAAAAAAGGGGGGGCAAGGAAACTTGTCAAAACTTGTATGAGGAATAAAGGTATAAAGTTATTACTACTCAGGTTCTTCAGAGACTCCACAGCTTCTAATAACCCAGGGACAGGACTCCTTACCCAGCGAGGTCACCGTCTCATAGTTCTCCTGCATGACATCCCTGTAGAGGGCTCTCTGAACAGGGTCCAGCAGTGCCCATTCCCTTGGTGAAGTACACAGCCACCTCCTCGAAGGTCACCGGCCCCTGAAAGAGCAAGAGTCCAACACTCAGTACCTGCTGCCCCACTCACAGCCCCACTATTCACGGAACAGCAGCACCAGGTAAATGGAAGCCCCGGGAGGCACATGTTAACAGAGTTCCACCCCACCTTGCCTAGAACAGACAGGCGGCATCAGAGGGTAGAAAGAGAGAACCTTTGTGTCTCCCAGCTGACAGACAGAGGCAGGGTCTTCACATTTATCACATACCTACTAGCCAGAGCTTAATATAGGAGATGGGGCTGGCTCTGGACCCTACTAATGGCTCCTGGTAGGAAACACTCTCCAAATAAAATATAAGAAAGAAAAGGGAAGTCAGTAGTAAAGAATATTAGTTAGAACAGGGGTAGGCAACCTATGGCACAAGAGCTGAAGGCGGCATGCAAGCTGATTTTCCGTGGCACTCACAATGCCCGGGTCCTGGCCACCAGTCCGGGGGGCTCTGCATTTTAATTTAATTTTAAATGAAGTTTCTTAAATATTTTAAAAGCCTTATTTACTTTACATACAACAATAGTTTAGTTATATATTATAGACAGAGAAAGATCTTCTAAAAATGTTAAAATGTATTACTGGCACTCAAAACCTTAAATTAGAGTGAATAAATGAAGACTTCTGAAAGGTTACTCACCCCTGAGTTAGAAAGTCAGAATTGTAGAAAATTGGTAAGGGAAGTGTGACATTATTGATATAAATTGGGACCATATAGAACATGGGTTGCAACCAAGGTCCTGTAGTGGCACCAAATCTAATGTAAAGGGGGTCATATGAGGTGGCTAAGACCAGGTTATGGGTTGCTGGTTATGATTATGCTGTCTGTCTGTATGTATGTATCATTTTGTAGTTGAAGTTATGAATATTGGCTCTATACTGTCTGTATTTCAAGCTGGTGCTGTGCTTCTGGGAGATATCGCAGACAAGTTGGTGTTAGCTCTGCCTAGCCTGCTTGATGGCCCATTAAGGACCATCAGCTACACAATTGACCCATGGAGAGAAGGCAGACACGCCTTGTGACTCAGCAAAGTATGCAGGGACTGCCCCATGTGACCCCAGACTCCATTTTGCTGTAATTTTCCACAGTAAGGACAAAGAGGTTCTTACACCTGGAAAAGCCTATATAAGGCTGATGCCTCATCTCCATCTTATCTTCAATCCTGCTTCTACCTCTGGAGGGACTTTGCTACATGCTGAAGCTCTACACAAGGGACTGATGACCCATCCCAGCGGGGGATGTTCTCCAGAGACTTGATTTGAACCTGCAGTTTATGCCATCACTGCTACAAGCCTGAACTAAGAACTTTGCCATTACTGTATGTAATTGATTCCATTTAACCAATTCTAGCTCTCATCTCTACCTTTTCCTTTTATGAATATACCTTCAGATTTTAGATTCTAAAGGATTGGCAACAGCGTGATTTGTGGGTAAGATCTGATGTGTATATTGACCTGGGTCTGGGGCTTGATTCTCTGGAATTGAAAGAACCTTTTTCTTTTATTGGGGTGTTGGTTTTCATAACCATTCCTCCCCGGGACGTGTGGCACTGGTGGTGATACCGGGAGACTGGAGTGTCTAAGGAAATTGCTCGTGTGACTTGTGGTTAGCCAGCGGGTGAGACCAAAGTCCTTTTGTCTGGCTGGTTTCGTTTGCCTTAGAGGTGGAAAACCCCAGCCTAGGGCTGTGACTGCCCCCTGTTTGAGCAAGTGGTCCTGAATTGGCACTCTCAGTTGGGTCCCGCCAGAACCGCCTCGTCACAGGAAGCTATCAGAAATCAATGACCAATCAATGAAAATAAGAAGGAAGTTTTGAAAATTATATTAATCCTAACAATGGTAGTGATAAATTACTAGACGGAAATGCCAGAATTATCAAAAATAATGCAGAAGAGGTAAAAGTGTTCAATAAGTGTTCTCTCCTGGATTTGGAGAAAAACAGATGCTGTACTCAGATCGTAAGATGTTGACGATTTACACTCCTTCCATTCCAACAAGAACTCACAAGGACATTAAACAGCAGCTATTACAGTTAGACATGTTTAAATAAGCAGGTCCAGATAACTTGTATCCAAGAGTTTTTAAAGTCCTGGTGGAGGAGCATGGTGGACTATTAATGTTGATTGTAATTAGGACTTGGAACACTGGGGAAATTCCAGAAGACTGGAATTAAGCTAATGCTGTGCCAATACTAAAAAGTGTAAAAGAGATGACCCAGCTAATTATAAGAGTGTCAGTCTGATATCAATACTGAGCAAAATAATGGAGCAGTCGATACTGGATTTCGTTAATAAAGAATTAAAGGAAGGTAATATAATTAGTACCCATTAACAAAGGTTTAGAGAAAATAGATCCTATCAAACTAACTGGATATCCTTATTAGATGAGATCAAAAGTTTGGTTGCAGCTAATATTATTGATGTAATATATCTAGACTTCTGTAAGGCATATGACTTGATTCAGCACAATATTTTGACTAAAAAACTAGAATGATACAAAATAAACACAGCATACATTAAATAAATTAAAAACTGGCATTGTAAATGGGGAACCATGGTCAAGTGGAGTTATTTCTAGCAGGTTCCCACAAGGATTGCTTTTTGCCCATGTGCTATTTAACATTCTTATCAATGACCTAGAACAGAATATAAAATCATCATGGATAAAGTTTGCAGTATCACAAAGATTGCGGGTGGTGGTAACTAATGAAGTGGCAGTAGATTCAGGCTCCAGCACTGGGAGTCTGGGAAGTTGTTCCAGCCCTGGCTGGACGGTTATTTCCTGTTCCACAAAGAGGAGAAGTTCCATTCCCAAATCCTGTGCCTTGAAATTAGACCCTATCTGAAACTACACCCCATATTCAGCATAGTGGTATGGTTATAATATGATTAGGACATAATTATGATGCATTTTGTGCAAGATGCGTCATGTGCTGAATATGATTATCCTATTTGTGTGCATGGATCATGTTTGTATCTAAAGTTATGGATATTGACTCTGTATCTGTATTTCAAATGTGCTTACTCTGGGTAACACCCACAATGAGCCTTTCAGGTACAACAATGAAGAAGTCAGACAGAGCTGATGGCTTATCAACAAAGACAATGGACTGTGGAAGAGCTTAGCCTTCCTGTGATTGTTTCAGCCAACCTATGAGTCATGGCTATGACTCAGCAGGACATGCTAGGACATGTGACTAGACCACATGACAACGAACTCCATTTTGGTACCTGTATTTTTCCACAAACTGGACTGGGAACTGAGTTTGGAACAAAGGGTTCCGCCATATGGAAAAGCTACATAAGGTGGGTGTGACATCATCTCTTGGCCTCATTCCCCACACAAGAGAACTCCTGGAAACATTTGAGGAACAAAGACTGAACTGGGGGAACTGCTGGTTCCAGGGTAAAGGGATTTCTAGCTTGTGTATGGAAACTTGGGGGACTGCTTGTAGCATCAGTCAGGTGAGAAATTGCTAATTCAAATTCTATCCATCTAGTATGTTAGGCTTAGTTTGAGTTTTTGGTTATCTGCTAAGTAATCGGCTTTGATCTGTTTGCTATCACTTAGAATTGTTGGGATACGTTAGGGTTCAGTAAAACAGCTGGGAAGCTGCTAATGTGCTGACATGCATTGGGGACAAAGGCATAAGCAGGCAGTAATTCTTTGCTTAACAAATAAGTTGCCATATTTTTCCTCTCTGTTGCTTGTAAGAATTGACATTGATGCAGCTGCATGAGAAGTGTAGTTGCTGGAATGAATGTCCTTTGTGTGAAAGAAAGTAAAAGAAAGGTTATCTCCCCTCCCTTCCTTTCCCAGCTACATAAACAAGCCCTGGCTTATGGCCCTTCCTCCCTCCCGAGAACTGCTCATTGACCCTTCCCCATACCCTGAGAACTGCTGTTTAGGAAATTTGTGGCAACACGTTATTGCAAAGAACGGTATTTTCAAGGTAAAAATGCCTCTATGAGATGTGTAATACTGTGACAGTGGATAGGGGTGGGTATACTAATTGTATGAGCGTTTCTACTACTTAATAAGGGGTTTTGGGGTGTTGTAACGGATGTGGGTGTTTACATACAAACTTAGATAAAAGGCATGTGATGTAAGTAATCCAGTGCTTACTCGATAGTTGGGTCAAGGGGAAGAAGTAACGCAATAAAGAAGCCTGTATTCATATCCGCCTATGGATCAACCGGCTCCTTTTTTGTTCTAACAATAATTACTTCAAATCTACCTTTCTGCCATTAATAAACTTGTTTTATGCTTTATCTTAATCACTCAAAATGCACTGAAGTGTTTGGGGAAAAGCTGAGCTTGGTTAGCACAGGCTTGTTGTGCACATCTTTCCCATATCGAGGGGAAGGTGAACTATATTAATGAGCTTACATGATACAGATCCCTGTGCACTATAAGATGGGATAATTCTGAATTTATACTACAGCAAGTGTGCAAGGTTGGGGAGCTGGGAAACTGGCTGTTGTCTCTATCTGTCCTTGAGTGGTTTAGGTACAGCACTCAGGTAGCTTAGTTGGATGCATGGCGCCACCTGCTGTCATGTTGGGTGATAACAGGCCCTGGAGAGGCTGGCGGAATCTTCAGCAAAGCCGTGAGAGAAGGGCCAGCCCAGCTTGAGGGTTAGAGGGCACAGCGGTTCCCAGAAGCCCTCCCAGACTGCCCCCTGGGGGTGACAACCCATCACACCCTAGAGTACACAAGTCTCAGCAGGTTTGTCATATCCTGTCCCCTCCCTTTCTCCACCCGAGATATTTCCTGCCTCCCACCACCTGCAGCAGCTCCTACCCTCCTATGCATTTACTGCTCCTCTCCCTCCAAGCAGAACCCACCACCAGCTCCCTGGTAATCCCTTACCTGAGCCAGCTCCATTGCAGCCATTTCCTTCCCTTTGGGAGGATGAAATGATCTGGAGCAAAACGTGGACATTAATCTGTAGCCTGCCAGGACGAGAAGGGCAATGTGAGAGAATGCAGAGGGGGCTTTTGTCCATTCCACATGCTGATTCCTCCCGGATTTTTCCCTGTTAATGGACACTCTAGGTTCTGCCACACTGTGAAGCACAGAGTAACCTTATTCCAGTACAGGCCTAGCCCCCTCTCACCAGGGTGTAACCCTCCCAGTAACATCCTGTGAAGCACAGAGTAACCTTATTCCAGTACAGGCCTAGCCCCCTCTCACCAGGGTGTAACCCTCCCAGTAACATCCTGTGAAGCACAGAGTAACCTTATTCCAGTACAGGCCTAGCCCCCTCTCACCAGGGTGTAACCCTCCCAGTAACATCCTCTGTTATACTTACCAAATTTGCAGACAATACCAAACTGGGAGGGGCAAGTGCTTTAGAGGATAGGCCAGGAAGGAGAGCTCAGTGGTTTGAGCATCGGCCTGCTAAACCCAAGGCTGTGAGTTCAATCCTTGAGGGGGCCATTTAGGGATTTGGGGAAAAATCTGTCTGGGGATTTGTCCTGCTTTGAGCAGGGGATTGACTAGATACTCCTATGGTCCCTTCCAACCCTGATATTCTATGATTAAAATTCAAAATGATCTGGAGAAAAGGACTGAAGTAAATAGGATGAAATTCAATTAGGACAAATGCAAAGTGCTTCATTTAGGAGGAACAATCAGGTGCACACGTACAAAATGGGAAATTCCTGCCCAGGAAGGAGCACTGCGGAAAGGGAGCTGGGGGCCATAGTGGATCACAAGCTAAGTATAAGTCAACAGTGCAAAAGGGCAAACATCATTCTGGGATGTATTTGAGGGGTACTGTAAGCAAGACACAAGTAGTAATTCTTCCACTCCACTCTGTGCGGATTAGGCCACAACTGGAGTACTGTGTCCATCTGTGGGTGCCACATATGAGGAAAGATGTGGACAAATTGGAGAAAGTCCAGAGAAGAGCAACAAAAATGATTAAAGGTCTAGAAAGCATGACCTATGAGGGAAGATTGAAAAAATTGGGTTTGTTTAGTCTGGAGTAGAGAGGACATGATAATAGTTTTGAAGTACATAAAAGGTTGTTACAGGGATGTGGAATAAAAAATTGTTCTTAACCTCTGAGGATAGGACAAGAAGTAATGGCCTTAAATTGCAGCAAGGGCAATTTAGGATGGAGATTAGGAAAAAACTTCCTGTCAGAGTGGTTAAACTCCAGAACAAATAGCGTAGGGAAGTTGTGGAATCTCCATCATGGGGGATTTTTAAGAGCAGGCTGGACAAACACCTCAGGGATGGTCTAGATAATACTTAGTCCTGCCTTGAGTGCAGGGGACTGGCCTAGATGACCTCCCAAAGTCCCTTCCAGTTCTATGATTCTATGAAAAAAGGCCAGAGAAGAGCAGAATCAAAGGAGTCACTCTGAGGGATTCTCCCTGTCACTGTCCCCAAGGCAGCTCTCTCAGGGTAACTAAGTTGTTTGATGCTTTAGCCTTTATTCAGTCTCTCCTGGCAGTGCCCCTTTCATGGGCTGGGCCTAGTTTTAGCTTTTGGGAAGCGTGACCCCGGGGGCTCTGAGACTGGGCCTTCTTGCCTCAGCACATCTTGTTTCTTTCTGTGGCTCCCAGTGAGTCCCAATGAGTAGATACTCCATACAGACTGTGAACATAAGACAGGCCCACTGCCTCAGACCAATGGTCCATCTAGCTCAGTGGCTAATGCCAGGTGCTTCAGAGGGAAAGAACAGAACAGGGAATCATCAACTGACCATCCTGTCAACCATTCCCAGCTTCTGGAAACAGAGGCTAGAGACACCATCCCTGCCCAGCCTGCCTGTGACACTGGCAGATGAGGTGTTAGCTCTTGCAAAAGCCCCCATGTCTTCATTGAACATGGACAAACGCACAGTGGAATCAGTCTGACTCACCTGTGTTTGTATTCTTAAAACAGGTATTAGGATTATAAGAACATTTTTAGACTTCATTAAATGCTTGTGAGTTGCTGCCTGGGTTAATATCTGACTAGTTGCATTGTGAGCCTCTGTGGCTCTGTAAATCACCACACAGGAGGGAGACTTTACCTAGGTGAAGTGCTGATTGGCAACCAAATGCATTACACCCTGCCTGGCAGGAAAGGTCCATCAACACCAGAGAGACTATTATGGGACATTAAAGAAGACACAAGACTGTTGTTGTGCTCTTGACTTTCCATTAGCTGAGTTTCCAGGACAGAGCACATGGCAGGAAGGGGATGAAAAGCCCCACACAGAAGGAACTGATGATCTGTATGCTGCTTGGACTCTGGGGAGCAAAGTTTTTACGCATCAGCAAGAGATCCCCAGCTGCCTAGCCGGGGTTAGTCCTAAAGAATATGCAGAGCTTGCTTATTATAGAAGCTTCTATTACCATTTGAAATTTCAGACTGTAACTCATCAGCATCTATAGGATTACCTGCTTTAACTTTGTAAACAACTCTCCTTTCCTTTTAAATAAATATTAATACAGGTTATGACAGGACTGGCTACAAGTGTTGTCTTTGTTGGGAGATCTAAGAGTCATTTGACCTAAGGAAGTGACTGGTCCTTTGGGACTGGCAGTAACCTGAACATTGCTGTGATTCATAGAATCATAGAATCTCACGGTTGGGAGGGACCTCAGGAGGTCATCTAGTCCAACCCCCTGCTCAAAGC
Source organism: Mauremys reevesii (assembly GCF_016161935.1). NCBI lineage: Eukaryota > Metazoa > Chordata > Testudines > Geoemydidae > Mauremys > Mauremys reevesii. The sequence continues at coordinate 2,996,245 of NC_052636.1, forward strand.
AGGACCAAACCCAACTAAATCATCCCAGCCAGGGCTTAGTCAAGCCTGACCTTAAAAACCTCTAAAGAAGGAGATTCCACCACCTCCTAGGTAACCCATTCCAGTTCTTCACCACCCTGCTAGTGAAAAAGTTTTTCCTAATGTCCAACCTAAACCTCCCCCTCTGCAACTTGAGACCATTACTCCTTGTTCTGTCATCTTCTACCACTGAGAACAGTCTAGATCCATCCTCTTTGGAACCCCCTTTCAGGTAGTTGAAAGCAGCTATCAAATCCCCCCTCATTCTTCTCTTCTGCAGGCTAAACAATCCCAGTTCCTCAGCCTCTCCTCAGAAGTCATGTGCTCCTGCCCCCTAATCATTTTTGTTGCCCTCCGCTGGACTCTCTCCAATTTCTCCACATCCGTCTTGTAGTGTGGGGCCCAAAACTGGACACAGTACTCCAGATGAGGCCTCACCAGTACTGAGTAGAGGAATGATCACATCCCTCGATCTGCTGGAAATGCCCCTACTTATACAACCCAAAATGCCATTAGCTTTCTTGGCAACAAGGGCACACTGTTGACTCATATTCAGCTTTTCGTCCACCGTAACCCCTAGGTCCTTTTCTGCAGAACTGTTGCCCAGCCATTCGGTCCCTAGTCTATAGCATGGGATTCTGCCATCCTAAGTGCAGGACTCTGCACTTGTCCTTGTTGAACCTCATCATATTTCTTTTGGCCCAATCCTCTAATTTGTCTAGGTTCCACACTGGCCACAGGAGTCGACTAGTTCTCCCTCCCCAGACTGCCGAGGGCAGCCATGGATAATTAGTGGGTTATGGGAATTAGAAGATGAAAATTCACTAAGAACAATGATATTTGTGTGTTTATTATTAAATCCCCAGACACCCACCAATCCCCGTCCTCCTTCCGATGAGCTATTAATATCTAAGGGACTCAGCTACTGATCCTGCAGTCAGTTCCTGCCCTTCTCCACTTTCTAAAGCGGCACTTTTAAGAACAGGGCAGGGAAACATGTAAATACTTTGAACCAAATTCCAGAAGCTGCTGAGCATGGAGAAGTTAAATGAAACCAAGGTTCTGTCTCTCCAAGGACCTGGCCCTAGTGCAAAATAACAGACACTCCCCAAAAATCTGAAATGGCCACTTCATAGCTGATAAAATGTTATTAATCTGTTCACTTCTGGGAATTACCACTAAGAGAAACAACCCAGTGACGGTGATATCCTGAGGAAAAGATCTCATGTGTCTTTAGATCATACCGATTTGTAAACTGGAACGATATACACTAAAATGCCTAATTCGTGGCCCTACGGCAATTGCCTGGTGTCACTACAGGGCAGAATTAAGGTTGGTGCCTTAGTTGTGAATTTCCATCCCCTAGCATATTGCAATTGCTGTTAAGTGGGTTTGACAAAATTCATTGTGTCTATTTCTTTCTTTTAATTTCAAGAGATAGCAATATTTATTTTTAAGCCATTTTTTCAATGTTTACAATTTTAATGTTCAGAGCTGTGGGAAGTTATGGGGGTCGTCAGACAACAATTATTTAATAACAGTAACTATTGAGAGTCCGAAAGCCAAATCATATAACTGTTCAAAGAGAAATTGTCAATGTCACACCCAAAATATACAGTGTAAATATCCTTAAATCAAACTCCACTTTCTCCAGAAGCATTTCTGTATATTACCTATATAAATATTTTTTCATCTGTGTGTGTGTACAGTGAAATTAACATTTACTGCAATTTATTCATAAAAAACCAATCCTGTCAAGTGTAATTTTAAGTAATGAAGTACTTGAATTCTTTCACTTCCTAGACTGGAATGTTTCACTTCAGGAGAATCACACCCTCCTGTGATGTATTTCACTCTCAGTACCGTAACCCCTCGTGATGTAGCTCCTGTCTGGGAGCTCTGCTGAAGCCAGTGGCATTATGATCAGGTGACACTGACATGAGCAGAGACACACGGGGGAGGGTGGAGGATGAGGTAACATGGAGGCTACCAGAGTTGAATGTGGCCGTAAGAGCAAACGCTCTCTCAGCCTCTCCTCTCTCCCACCTCCCAGAGTCAGTAATTCTGAGAAATCGTTCCCTGAAATCTAAATAGCCCCAGTATGAGAGACAGTGATTAACGCAGGTACCTTAGGGGCTGCAGCGCCAACCCCCTGCCTGGATGAGGAGGGTGAAGAATTGCAGTAGAAATGGGTTAGGTTGGGAGAGGGCACAGCCAGTGATGAGCTGCCAAAATCATAAGAACCGGTTCCCTTCTCACCCCAGGAGGGGTCATGGCCCACCCCCCCACAGTACTCCTGCCCCATCCAACCCCCTGCGTTCCTTGACGCCCCCCCCCACCCCAGGGACCCCTGCCCCATCCACCCCCCTTCTCTTTGTCCCCTGACTGCCCCTGGATCCCTTGCCCCTGACTGCCTCCCACCGCCCCATCCAACCCCTGATCCTTTCTGTCTGCCCCACCAGGACCCTTGCCCCTATTCAATCCCCCTGTTCCCTGCCCTCTGACCCCCCAACCCCTATCCACCCCCTCCACCCCTGAACTACCCTGCCCTCTCTCCCACACCCCCTCCCTGCCCCCTTACCACGCTGCCTGGACGTGGCTGGCGGCGCTACAATCTGGCTGCGGCTGGAGCCGGAAGCCCGGGACGCAGGGCCGGGCAGGAGTCGCGGCCGGAGGATGTGGTGGGAGCCGGGTGACCGGAGCCAGGCGGCTAGCCAGCCAGAGCCAGGGAGGGCCACGGCCAGAGCCACTCAGCTGGAGCTGGAGCCGGGCACAGCTGGGGCTGCCGCCGCGCCCGGACCCGCACTGCCGGAGCCCGGCCGCGTGGCAAAACAGCAGGAGCCAGGCAACTGGAGCCACGGGGCCAGGCAGTGTCCGGAGCCGGGCATCCGGGTAGGTGGGGCTGCCGCCGCCGCAGTGCCCAGACCTGCACTACCGGAGCCGGGTGGCCGGGCCAGGAGTCGCGCGGCCGGGGCTGGGGGGCAGGGGGGGGGGGGGTCGCGGCCGGGAACGCGGGGCCGGGGAGGGACGCGGATGGAGACCAGCCGGGGCGCACGGCCCTCCTCGTTCCCTCTACCCCTACCTCGGCGGCGTCTTCCTGGGCCTGAGCGGGAAGCCTGCTTGATTCTCAGCCCTCCCATGCTCACAGCTGATTCGCAGGAGCAGGGGGGAGGAGAAGCAGGGAGCAGCATTCATGGGAGGCGGTGGAGGCAGAGCTGAGGTGAGCTGAGGCCGCAGCAGGGAGCGCTTGTTAAATTTAGAAGCCCTTTTAGAACCGGTTGTCCCACGTGTGACAACCGGTTCTAAAAGGGCTTCTAAATTTAACAACTGGTTCCCGCGAACCGGTGCAAACCGGCTGCAGCTCAGCACTGGGCACAGCTGATGTGGGACTGGGAGCTGAGTTGACCAAGAGGCCAGAACTCATGGAGGGTTGGGAGAAGTCAACAGGACTGGGTAGAGGCACTTCTGTGTATTTTCCCCATTAACCATTCTGCCATGTATTTAATTTAGAAACTTTTCATTCCCATCTAAACACCTTGGAGCTAAGCTGGGTTGATGCATTTCCACTTACTGTGGTACAGTTGTAATTAGGTGCTTAATCAGATGCTCATGCAGCACAAAGCAGTCAATAATGGGTGTGCTTCCATTCATTAACTTGACTGTGTGCTGTGCATCGCTTTGAAAAAAAGATGCTGTGAGGGAGTGTCAAAATTTTAGGCATTAAGAAATGGTAAGTAGGTATCAGTTCATTTCTCATGCGTTTCTCTCCTAATTTTAATGTCAGTTTTGAATCAGTATTAATACCATGTTGTTTTAACAGCAGTAGGATCCATTTGTATAATTGTTTGCAAGATTTCATTGGATATTGTGACCCAGCCGTCTTCACCTTTTATTTTCAGATTCCTAAATACACCCCAGCGCACCTCTCCTGACAGACTGCAGGCCCTGGCTGGTGACATGTTCCTTAGAGAGCAAACACCTGACGAGCCCTTTCGCCCTCAAACGTGTATTTGGCTCTTTGACGTTGCTTTATCCGCCCCACCAGAAAACGCTGTAGGGAACCCGGTCATTACAGCCGACCGCACTAGGTACCGTTCTACCAGCTCTGGGCCAACATTCAAATGGTTCTGTTTGTTTATCTTTCATTCAGCTTCACAATTCTTAGATCCCATTTAAAAACTGGAAGTGAAATAACCGAAGCAAGTTAAGAAGGGAGCGGCACCTGGCACAGGCGGGGGTAAAACAATAAATGGAAAGAACTGACTATGCAAAAAGGAACATCGCAAACTATCAGAGCCTCAGACCCCTGCCCAACTGAACCCACCCCAGCCAGGCATATCAAGCTGGGTCCCTGAAAAATCGCCCAGCCCGTCTGGCAGTGAACGCTGCGTGTTCCAGGCAGAGCTACGGTGTGTGCGTCTGCTCTGCTGACATACTGCTTTGGTACGGAACGAGCCACGGCCACAGGGAGCAGAGACATGGACTCCTACAAAACACAATCCCACATACACCTCCAATGCCGCATCCCCCCCACCGCCCCACAGTCTACCATCCCCCACCTCCACATGGCCATTCTCAGCCTACTGCTAACACTTCCTCCCAGCCTTCAGCACTATAAATAAATAAAACATGGTGTTACAAAAGGTACAAAACCTGATCTGGACGTCAGTGAGGCTTTTGATACAGTTCCATATGGGAAACTATTCGTTAAATTGGAGATGATGGGGATTAATATGAGAACCCAAAGGTCAATAAATAATTGGTTAAAGGGGAGTCTACAAGGGGGTCATATTGAAGGGTGAGTTGTCAGGCTGGAGGGAGTTACTAGTGCAGTTCCTCAGATCAGTCTTGGGACCAATCTTATTCAACCCTTTTATTAGTGATCTTGGCACAAGAACTGGGAGTGGGACACAGAGCTGGGAGGGATTCCCAATATGGAGGAGGACAGGAAAATCATACATGAAAATCTGCATGTCCTTGAAAGTTGGAGTAATAGAAATGGGATGAAAATTAATAGTGCACAAATTCTAGTTGTTAGTCCCCAAGTGCATAATTTTGCAATACGCTGGGGATTTATCAACTGGAACTGACAGAGGAGGAGAAAGACCTGGCTGTATTGGTTGATCACAGGATAATTATGAGCTGTCAACGTGATGCGGCCGTGAAATAGGTTAATGCAGTCCTAGGATACATTAGGTGAGGTATTTCCAGCAGACACATGAAAGGGCTAGTACTGTTATACAAGGCACCGATGAGACCTCATCTGAAATACACCTCTACCTTCTGCCCTTAAAGTCTGTGAGTCTATCAACTGTGCCTTGCATTGCACAGACACTGATGGAGATCAGGGCCCCATCGTGCAGCACATGGCAGAGAACCTGACTGAGATCAGCACCCCCATTCTGCTGGGCACTGCACAGACAGAGAGGGACAGTCCTTGCCCCAAAGAGATCACAATCCAAGTAGACAATGGGTAGGAGGAAAACAGAGAGGGGCTGTGACTTCCCCCAGGACACCAAGCAGGTCAGGGACAGAGCCAGGAACAGACCCCGTTAATGCCAGAGCCACATCACCCGCAGCTTGGAAAGGTCCCCAGACCCCACTGTATTAGGCTGCAGGAAGAGGTGGTTTGTCCATGGATGCACAGGCTGTCTTGGCAGGCAGCTCAGCTGCGGTCCCTGCACACAGCTGGGGGTGGGTGTCCTGGGTCAGGAGAAGTCAGTGTCCAGCCCTGTGGGGCTGTGCTCCTGGCTCATACCTGCAGCACTCACTGCTGCCCCTCCCTGACCAGCTGCACTGTTCAGCCAGTCCCAGGCCTCAGGGAGGTCACTGCCCCCTGTCCCCCATCTCCTGCAAGCCTTCAAACAGGGACATGGTGCACCAGTACCAGAGTGCACTAGTGTAAATTCTGTCTGTACTAAGGGTTTGCACCAGTGCCTAAAACACCAGGGTGGCAGAGACCTTCAGAAACAGCAGTACGATGGCACTAGAACCTATTTCTAGCTCGGTCACGGACAGCCTGGGTGACCTTGGACACGTCAATGTTTCTCCTCCCAACTTTAGTCTCTTTACCCAGCTGCCACTCACTGGGGTCTCCTCTCTCTCCAGAGCTGCTCACCACTACAGTCTGTGTGGGTGTCCCCAGAGCTAAGGCAGGTCAGCTCGGGAATAGTCTTACAAGGGGGGCTGGGGAGTCTCTTTCCCTGGAAGTTTTTAAGAACAAGTAGGACAAAGCTCTGTCAGAGATAATCTACAGATACTTGGTCCTGCCTCGGCAGAGAGAGCTGGACATGACAACATCTTGAGGTCCTGTCCAGCTCTACATTTCTATGATGTTATGCAATATAGATACGTATAAAACAACATGATGAAACCAAATAAAAACGTGGTGTCAGGCCATTCAAAAAACAACAACAAAAAACTACACTGCACAGCATAAAATGACACAATACTAAGGAGAAGAAAGCAACGCAAAGCAAACTAACACACCTTAGGACAAAAGTACACAATGCAAAATAGGTCCACTCAAATCAACACAACACAGACACCGAACAAGCTGAGGCAAAACAATGCACCATAAAACTATGCAACACAACATGGGGCAATCCCAGTTCCAAATGGCACCATGCAAAACAGCTCAGCGTAGAACAGGACACAGCACAAAAGAGAATTATTTCAATGTAGGCCTGGAAGGGATCTTGAGAGGTCGTCTACTCCAGCCCCCTGTGCTGAGGCAGAACCAAGTGTTAGGATATAGATATTCAGGCCTGTCTGCAAAGGCCTGTACTTTAAGAATGTAGGTGTATTCTTATCACTTAGCTAGTTATAGAGGTATAATTGAAGGAATCAAAGATCACTGTCTGTGGAATGGCCTTCTCTTACTGTGACAGGCTAAGGCCTTCAGCCAGTACAGTGGTGCGATGTGATCTGGGTCGGGGTCAGTGCAGTGCCAGACCCAACGGGCACACAGATCTCAGTCGAGGTCTCTGAAGTGCCCAGCACAGTGGAGGCAGCGGTTTGGGTCGCAGTCGTTCGCTGCCTGCGACAAGGGGACCGTGATCTCGGTCCAGGTCTCAGTTTTACCTGGCACAACAGTGGGGTCTGATCTCACCTGGGGTCTCTTCAGTGCCTGGCAGAACAGGGCCCAGATCTCAGTTGGGGTCTCTGCAGCACCTGGCAGAACAGGGCCACGCTCAGTACGATAAGAGCCCTGATCTCAGTCACACACCTGGAGAGAAAAGCGGGAAGATTTTTGAGCATTAGATATCAGTATTTCAGAACTGAGGAGAAAATGGGGCACAAACTAAATATTTGCCAATATAAAAGAGAAGCACCAACAGCTGGGAGATTTTGTGTCACCATTTAAAGGCTCAAGAGAAAAGATGGGAAATTGGAGGATTATACAAGGATATTGAATCAACAACAAAATGGGATGGATTCTTCTTGCCCCACACTCACATGGCCGGCAGGGAGCCCTGGGTGATGTCTTTTCACAGGGGACAGGAGTGGGGCTGGAGTGAAAGTCACTATCAGTGGGGAGGGCCTGGCAGTGGGGTCTGGGAATGTGACTAGCAAGTGGTGGGGGGTGCAGTGTATATTGGAAAAGGGGTAAAAGAAATGCAAACAAAACATGGTACTTAATTAAAATCCTGTTAGGGCTCCAAAAGGAGCATAGTAGATTGTGCTGCTTTTTCCGATCTTTGGAGCAGTGTTTTGGAGCAGAAGATGAAAGTGAACAGTAATAAGAACCCTGGTGGAAGTGAAATGTGTCCCTTTTGAAACAGTCTCTGAGCTGCTGATAGCTTTGAATCCAGAGACAACCCAAGAAAGACTCTGTCTGGATGCAATACCCAGCTGATGGGGGAAGGAGGAAACTGCCATTTGCAGCACAAAGAACCTGAGAATAATGAATGCATCTGGTCAGCAAACAAGCTACTAGAAGACTCAGATTATGGCCCTCCAGAAAAGGGAGGTGAAAAAACAAGTCAAGCCTGAACATAAGGGGAACAGGTTAACCCTAAGGAGAGAGAGAGAGAGAGAGAGAGAGTGTGTGTGTACAGAGCAGAAATTTGAAGCTGTGGGAAACTGAGGCACGCCACCTCATAAATTTCATAAATGATCAGTGAGTGGGGTAATTCACTAGCCTGACTATAGAACAAAATAAGGACAGCTTGAAGGTAATTCTTCTGTTCTTCCTGCAATTAGCAAGGAAATTTGAAAAAGGAATTGGTATTATTATTAAGAAATAATCTGTCCCCACCAGGGGGGTGGAAATAGTTTCTTTTGTTTTTCAGACACTCTACAACCATGCTGGCGCCAGCGGAAGAATAACCCAGAATACAATGGATCTATGTTTTGTGGTGTTTGTCTGTAGTGTTGGTCTTGCTGCTAGCATGAGGTGGGTGGGGGATGGCTTCAAAAGGCTGACCTGGGGGGAGAGGAAGAGGTGTGTGGGAATGCAAAATGCTCAACTGGGAGGCCAGCACCTGGGTAATGGCTACTATGGTGCCTGGAAATAGAACGGCAACTAAGGTGGGCCCTACAAGCCCTATGGGAATAAGGAGAAGGGGAGGAGCTCACTGGGAATCAATGGAGGGGTGTGAAAAATGGTGCACATCAAAGGAAATGTTTGGCCGTGCCCCTCTCCTATGACTATGCAGGAGCAGGATCCATGGCCTATGGCAAGGGGTGGACAATTGGGTGTACTGTGTAGGAGGGGTTTTGCTGGAAATGTACATATTTCTGGGGGCACAATTACACCAGCCCCAACCAAACTACACACATCTATATGCTGCTATCTGGACTTTGGTGCACAAATGGATCTGTAAATCTTATTGCTGTGAATAACTGAACCAGGGCATACGGCCTGATTCCATACCAAGTGGTTACGTTGGTTTGGACAATAACCCATTTCTCTGTGGACATTCAATGGACTTATAATATGGACAAAAGCACGTAAAACCTGCAGGGGCAACTTGCTGCAGCTGCCAGCAACGGACACATTAAGATCCTGACCCTGTCGAAGGAGGAGGCAGTGTTTCGGTCGTGGCTCGGACGTGGGACCATACTGCAGTGGTCAGGACTCGGTGTTGCTGTGCATTGTATATTGTTAACAGCACTTGTGTCACGCTGCATGTGCAGATAACCTATAAGTAATAAGTAACCTATAAGATATTCATTCCTGTAAGGAAGGAAATCATGAGCCCTTCCCACCCCGCAGTGTGCAAGACAACCCGGGCCCAATCTAATGGGAAGTCTGGGACACTAATTGGACTAGGCGTGGTATGCCCCTACGAGAGAAGGTGCAGGGCACGGTACTACACAAGGGGCAGTGGGACAAATGGAATATCGACACCTTCCACCTTGATGCCTGGCCCGACGAGGAAATGTGTCGCCCTATGTCCTGTGCTTTTCCAGGGGTACCTGGGCAGGAGGCTCCCAAAAGAAAAAGAAAAAAAAAGGGGGGGGGGGGTGGAGTGTTAGGCTAGAGCTAGTCAGGCCTGTCTGCAAAGGCCTGGACTGTAAGAATGTAGGTGTATTCTTATCACTTCGCTAGTTACAGAGATATAAAAGAAGGGATCAAAGATCACTGTCTGTGGAATGGCCTTCTCTTACTGCGACAGGCTAAGGCCTTCAGCCAAGATGTAGTTAGGCAGCCATATGCTGGGAAGTGTCTGGTCACATCCTCACATTCCAAACTAGTCACATTGAAATAAGGTGCTATTGGGGTGTTAGGAATACAATCCTGCCCTGATATTCCTGTCACCTCCAGAGAAAGAGAAGAGCCTAGAAGATGTAAAAGGAAACCTGGTTTGATAGCGTCCTGTCTGGCAAGAACTCACTTATCAATAGACACAGCTGGAAAACCCTTATGTCTGTATAAATGTAGTGGTGAAATCCTCACTTTTGTATTGTTTTGTATGTTTATTTGCATGGTCTCTGTCTGGTTCTGTGATTGTTTCTGTCTGCTGTACAATTAATTTTGTTGGGTGTAAACCAATCAAGGTGGTGGAATATACCGTAATTGGTTAAATAACCATGTTACAATATGTTAGCACTGGATAGTTAAATTTCAGTAAAATGACTGGTTAAGAAATAGCTAACCAAAACTCAGGTTTTACTATATAGTCTGCAGTCAATCAGGAAGTAAATGGGGGAGAATGGGAACAGGGACTGGGGGAACTGGGATCATGTTTTGCTAAAGGGGGAAATGGGAACAGCGGATGGGAACAGGGACACAGGCAAGGCTCTGTGGTGTCAGAGCTGAGAAGGGGGACAGTAAGGAAGGAAACTGGAATCATGATTCCTGGAAGTTCACCCCAATAAACATCGAATTGTTTGCGCCTTTGGACTTCGGGTACTGCTGCTCTCTGTTCATGTGAGAAGGACCAGGGAAGTGAGAGGGTGAAGGAATAAGCCCCCTAACACCAAATATCCCTAGACATTCCCAGACTGGTGTATCTCTAATCTGGTCTTAAAAACCTCCAGTGAAGGAAATTCCACAGCCTCCCTTGGAAGCCAATGCAAGGCAAACACTGACCAAAACAACGCTGCACACACACACGCTGGGCTTGGGGTTAAGAGGAGAGGCAAGAATTCAAACAATCTGGGTTCAGTTCCCAGTTTTGCCCCAAATTCTCCATGCAAACTTGAGCAAATTACTTCAGCTCTCTGAGCTTCAGGGTATGGCTACACTGGCGATTTGCAGCGCTGGAAAGCCTCCACCAGCGCTGCAATTAGTAAGTGGCCACACCTGCAGGGCACTTCCAGCGCTGCAACTCCCTGGCTGCAGCGCTGGCCGTACACCTCACTCAGCATGGGGAATAAGGATTCCAGCGCTGGTGCTGCAGCGCTGGTCATCAAGTGTGGCCACACACCAGCGCTGTGACTGGCCTCCAGGGTATAAGGATGTATCCCAGAATGCTTTTATAAATTACTCTCTTTGTTTTGTTATGCAGCCTCTCTTTGTTTTGTTGTGAACGAGCTCCGCGGAGCTCCGTTGCCATTGCTGCTTATCTAAAAAACAAACAGAGCTCCTGTTTGCTGTGATCATCTGTACCTGGCTGTAAACAATCAAATGAGAGGCGGGCAGGGAGCGAATGAAACAGCGGGGAGTCGTGTTGGCTGCAGGCTGTTTGCAATAAAGAGTTAAGACTAAGGGGTCCGAAAAATGTTCTGATTTTTCAAGGAAGGAAGCTAAACACACAGTGTTGGCTCCAAAAATCCACTCTCTTTCTCCCCCCGCTCCCTGTCACACTAGACCCCACTCCACCCCCTCTTTTGAAAAGCACGTTGCAGCCACTTGAATGCTGGGATAGCTGCCCATAATGCATCACTCCCAACAGCGCTGCTAATGTGGCCACACACCAGTGCTGGTAGCTGTGAGTGTGGCCACACACCAGCGCTGCTCCTACACAGCTGGATGACCAGCGCTGCAAACCATAAGTGTAGCCATACCCTCAGTTTCCCCATCTGTAAAATGGAGAGTCGCCTCCCACCATTGGCCTATTTAGCCTTTCAGCTTTTTGTGGCAAGGCCTCTCTGTCCCTGTGGGCATGTCCACACTGCAGTCAGACACCGGCGGCCCGTGCCCGCTGACTTGGGCTCACACGGCTCAGGCTGTGGGGCTGTTTAATTGTGGTGTCCATGTTCCGGCTGGGGCTGCAGCCCAAGATCTGGCCCCCTCCCACCTCGCAGGGTCCTACAGCCTGGCCCCAGCCCGAGCCCAGACACCTACACTGCAATTAAACAGCCCCTTCGCCTGAGCCTTGTGAGCCTGAGTCACCTGGCATGGGCCAGCTGGGGGTTTTAATGGCAGGGTAGAGATACCCTTTGTGTCTGTTCAGCACCTGTCACAATGGGGACCCTGATCTTGATCAGTGTCTGTGCAGAGCCCTGCACAACAGGGGCCTTATCTCAGTCGGGGGCTCTGCAACTCCCAGCATTACAGGATCCCGGATTTTGTTTAGGGGCCCTGCAGCATCTGGCAAAATGTGGGGGCAGGATCTCTATCAGAATCTGTGCAGTGCCCAGTACAGTGGTGCGACATGATCTGGGTCGGGGTCAGTGCAGTGCCAGACTCAACGGGGACACAGATCTCAGTTGAGGTCTCTGAAGTGCCCAGCACAATGGAGGCAGTGGTTTGGGTCGCAGTCGTTCGCTACCTGCGACAAGGGGGGGCTGTGATCTCGGTCCAGGTCTCAGTTTTACCTGGCACAACAGTGGGGTCTGATCTCACCTGCGGTCTCTTCAGCGCCTGGCAGAACAGGGCCCAGATCTCAGTTGGGGTCTCTGCAGCAGCTGTCAGAACAGGGCCACGCTCAGTACAATAAGAGCCCCGATCTCAGTCACACACCTGGGGAGAAAAGCGGGAAGATTTTTGAGCATTAGATATCAGTATTTCAGAACTGAGGAGAAAATGGGGCACAAACTAAATATTTGCCAATATAAGAGGAAGCACCAACATCTGGGAGATTTTGTGTCACCATTTAACAGTTGAAGAGAAAAGATAGGAAATTGGAGGGGATTATACAAGGATATTGATTCAACAACAGAATGGGATGGATTCTTCTTGCCTCACACTCACATGGCCGGCAGGGAGCCCTGGGCGATGTCTTTTCACAGGGGAAAGGAGGAGGCTGGAGTGAGAAAGTCACTATCAGTGGGGAGGGCCTGGCAGTGGGGTCTGGGAATGTGACTCGCAAGTGTGTGGGGTTGCTGGGTGGGGCAGGGTGGGGAGGAAGTAGCTGGGACTGGGAAACCTGGGGCTGGGCCGTCTCCATGGGGACACTTGCTCCTCCTCCCCTTCCTGGCCCTTCCCAGGCCCGTTGCCAGCAGAGAGTGGCCCCCCAGCCCAGCCCAGAGGTGTCCCTGTCTCAGGCCCCCCCCAGCCTCTGCCCATTCACCCTCTGCCCAGCTCAGGAATCCCTCGGGGGAACCATTTCCCACCCGCACAAGGACAAATCCCTGCAGGTGGAAATGGGGGAAACCCCCCAAACCTGAGACCTGAACTGGCCACTGGCGATGGGTTGATACATTGGGGAACAATCGGGGGGGGGGACAGGGAACTTCTCAGGGTTTGGGGGAGGGGGGGTCACCCTGGGCGCTGCTCGTGGCTCTCTAGGGAGAAAGGGGGCAGGACGGGGAGGAGGGGTCCCCACGGGAGGGCAGCGGTAAATCCGAGGATCTCAGCCCCCTTTCTCTCCTCGCTCCTCGGGGTCACCTGCCCCCGGCCATGTCCGGGCTGCACCGACATTTCCCGCCCGCCCCGCCCAGCCCGGTCTCACCCCGCCCCCAGACCGGTCTCCCCAGCCCCACGCAGGGACCCCAGTGGGCCGGGCCTCCCCGCACCGCCCCAGGGCAGAGCCTGGCCGGGCCCGGGGGCGCTGGGCTCCTGCGGGGCAGCAGCTCTGAGCCCCCGCGGGCGCTGCCCCCAGGAGCAGATCCCGGCGCTGCGAGATGCCGGGTCCCCGGGCACTGGGGCAGAGTCACCGCCCGGCCCCGCCCCCGGGGCTCGCTCCGGCACCTGGAGGCTGCAGCTCCGCACCGGGGCGGGCGGAGCCCAGGCCGGGCACGGGGGGTTAATGAAGGGCTCTCCCGCCGCGATCTGCGCATGCCCAGAGCCCCACCGGCACCAACCCTTCTCCGGCCGGGAGAGGCTCCAACGGCCCCGCGCGAGCCAGGCAGAGCCAACGCTCGTTCGCAGCCCGGTTCCGGCTCCTCTGCCGACGTCACTTCCGCTTCCGGGACAGTCAGGAACTACATCTCCCAGCCTGCCCCGGGGGCGCTTCCGCCCTCCGCAGCCCAGGTAAGGGAGGCCCCATCTCATGCCCCACCCTCGCAGAGACCCCACCCCCAGCCGGCGCCTCTCAGCCCCGCCCCGGCTGGGGAGCAGCGGCCCCGCCCGGAGCCCCCAGCCCCGCCCCCTCCCATGTGCCGGTCCCTGCCCGCGGCCGGGGCGCGTCCCTCTCGCGCCAGAGCCCGAGACCCCGGGAGCAGCTCGCGGGGCCCGAGACGCAGCGGCCTGTGGGGGGGAGGCGGGGCCGGGCTCTGCCCGCAGCGAGGCCGGGAAGGGACCGGAGGGGAAAGTGCCCCCTGGAGACTGTCCGGCCCCAGGTTCCACCGGCCTGGTCCTGCTGCGCCAGCGCCCCGCCCAGCGCCCCCCCTGCGGCCAGTCACCCCCCCTGCTGCGGCCCCCCCCGCCCCGCGCCCCCCCCCCCAGCGGCCCCCCAGCTGCCAGTCACCCCCCCCCCCCGCTGCTGCCCCCCCCGCCCAGCGCCCCCCCAGCTGCCAGTCACCCCGCCCTGCTGCTGCCCCTGTTCAGCGCCCCCAGCTGCCAGTCTGCCCCCACTGCCCAGCACCCCTAGCTGCCAGTCACCCGCCCTCCTGCTGCTGCTGCCCCTGTTCAGCGCCCCAGCTGCCAGTCACCCGCCCTCCCTGCTGCTGCTGCCCCTGTTCAGCGCCCCAGCTGCCAGTCACCCGCCCTCCCTGCTGCTGCTGCCCCTCTGCCCAGCTCCCCAGCTGCCAGTCACCCGCCCCTGCTGCTGCCCCACTGCCCAGCGCCCCAGCTGCCAGTCACCCGCCCCTGCTGCTGCCCCACTGCCCAGCGCCCCCAGCTGCCAGTCACCCCTCCCTGCTGCTTCCCCACTGCCCAGCGCCCTCCCAGCTGCCAGTCACCCCTCCCTGCTGCTGCCCCACTGCCCAGTGCCCCCAGCTGCCAGTCACCCGCCCGCCCTGCTGCTGCTGGTGCCCCCCCTGCCTAGCGCCCCCCCAGCTGCCTGTCACCCGCCTCCCTGCTGCTGGTGCCCCCACTGCCCAGCACCCCCAGCTGCCAGTCACCCCTGCCTTGCTGCTGCTGCCCCCACCACCCAGCGCCCCCAGCTGCCAGTCACCCCTGACCTGCTGCTGCCTCTTCCCACTGCCAGGAGTTTTCCTGCTCCATACTCCCCTCACGTACCCTCTTAAAGCACCTCCCCAAAGGGCTCCCTGCTGCGCATGTGAAGGGTGGGGGTGGGAATTATTACTGTCTGTTTATGGAACTTCCATATACAATCCCGTCACACTGTCCAACTACTGTCACTTACTTGGTATAAAATCTCTTCAGAACCGGGTGCTTTTCTCTCATTATCAAATATTTCTTTTTAGACCTATTTCTTCCCCAGTTCTCAAGGATAGATTTAAAATATCCCGTGTGCGGTGCTGTAGTAGCCATGGTGAGCCCAGGATATTCGAGGCTGCCCCCGTGATTTATATACAAACATTCCGTGTTACTTTCCATCCCATTCCTTGTGAATCTGAACATGTTCGCTTTTCTGCTGGCAGCTGTGCAGTGAGTGGAGCTTTGCATTGATCTGGCTACAGCAGTGGTTCCCAACCTTTTTGTGGCCAGTAGCACATTCATGTTTTCAGAAGTGTGGTGGGCGCCAACAATTTTTCAAGGCTTGTTTTCTGTTTACGTTAAATATACAAAAAATCATTTAATATTACATAATATATGAATCCATAAGATAAAAACAGTAATTTTACATGTAAAAGGTATTAACTAAATTATTCGGCAATTACAAATTCACATGGGAAGGTGAATGAGTTCTTTTTTTATCTACAAAACATTTTACAAAATAAATATCATAAACAGTTTTCATCTTTATTTTTAAAAAAGTAAAACATTGTTGAACTGCTGGTCCAAATATATTTATTATCCTTACTTTAACATAGAATGAAACCTGCAGCCCCAGAGTTCTCTGTTCCCGGCCGGGGCTGGGCTGCAGCTTCTCTCCAGCTTCGAAGCCGCAGCCCTGCGCCTGCCAAGGACAGAGAACATCAGCGCCTGCAGCCTCGGAGAAGCTGGAGAGAAGCCGCAGCCCCGCGCCTGCCAGGGACAGAGAGCACCAGCGCCCGGAGCCTGCAGCCCCGGAGAAGCTGGAGAAAAGCTGCAGCCCCGCGCCTGCCAGGGACAGAGAGCACCGGCGCCCGCAGGCTGCAGCCCCGGAGAAGCTGGAGAAAAGCTGCAGCCCCGCGCCTGCCAGGGACAGAGAGCACCGGCGCCTGCAGCCTGAGTTCTCTGTCCCCGTCAGGCGCAGGGCCACAGCTTCTCTCCCCTGCTGGGCAGTAGGTGGGTGCAGATAAATGCCCCGGCGGGCGCCATGGCGCTCGCGGACACCGTGTTGGGAGCCACTGGTCTACAGCAACGTGCAGATCCCTTTCTTTAGTTGTGTAGCCGATATGTTCTGCTGACGCTGCCAGGTGTAATGCATGTTCAGTAGGGGGTTCTCCCCTACTAATGCTGCAGTGTCCTTCTCCTCTAGGTTAGTATATTAATGATCTCATTTTGGTGTCATGTGTGTCAGTTCGTTGCCATGGCACTCGTGTGCTCAGACATCTGAGGATGCTCTGCAGAAAAGCTCCCTGAGTGGGGTGATCCACAGGGAGTAGCTCAAACCTCCAAAGGGCCTGGGCAGGGCAGGACATTAGCCCAGCAAGGGAGGGGTGTGGCAGTGACATCACAAAGGCCTTTTGCAGGACCTCAGACTATTGGTCCAAGGTGGTGGGGAGGTGGTGACCTCACAGAGAGATGCTGACATCAGCCAGGCAGGACAGGGGCGAGGGGCCAGGGAAACCTCAGAGACCCCTGTGGCTTTGCTCCAGCAAGTCTCCTTCTCCAGGTCTCTCTTTGAGGACTGAGGGAGTATTTGGGTTCACGGACGTGAGTGCCAGGAGGAACCTCTTTCGAGTTTTCTCCTTCCCTTCTAGGAGCCCTGTGAGGAGCTGATTTAAGGGGAGGGAGGGCTGGAAGGCTCCCTGGATAAAGGAAGGGGGCGGAAGTGGGGGACGGGCAGGTGACTGGCAACTGAGGGCTGGGGGAAACTGTGTTGGTAGTTTGGGGGCAGTGGTGGGATTGGGAAATGGGGTCTGGACAGTCTCCATGGGGGACACGTGCTCTTCTCATCCCCACCTTGGCAGAGAACGGGCACCTCCTCCCACCTCCACTCCAGGGGCAGCCATGTGCTGGGGAATGACTCAGGGCAACAATTTCCCACCTAAATGAGGACAAATCGCTGCAGATAAAACGGATGGGAAAAGCTGCCCCATGGGAGAGATTTTGAATGGACACTTGAGAAATACAGAGAGACCAGGGGGAAAAGCTGGAGAGACTTTGTAGGTGGGAGGACGGGGCACAAACAGGGCAGGATTCAGTGAACTCCCCTCCCCCACGGGAATTTCCTGGCTGCACAAACCAATTCATATTTCCCGCCCCAACGACCTCCCTCCTCTGCGCCCCCCAGCTCAACTCCAGTGGCCCCCCCAGCCCGGATCTTCCTTTACCCCCAGCCCCGCCCCCACCTGCCTGACTCCCCCCTCATCAATTCCCTGCTCAGCCCCCGGCCCCGCCCCGCTGCCTGTTGCTCCCTCGCCCCGTCCCAGCCCCGCCCCCAGCGGAACGTTCCGGCTGATACGGGCAGGGGGAAGGGCAGCGGCTTCAGCAGCTGCTACTGAGCATGCGCAGTGCCCGGGAGTAGCACAGCGCTATTGAGAGCAATTTAATGCACCGCCCCCCAACCCAGCGGGGGGGGCGGATCCTGCTGCGGCTCCGCTGGGGCCGAGGCGGCTCCGAGGCTTCTCCCGGGTTCCCCGGGGCAGAGTCACGTGCCCGCCCCCCGGGGTCTCTCACTCCCAGGGGCTCCGGGCGGGGCTGGGGCGGCAGAGCCAGGGCTGCCCGGGGCGGGGCCCAGCTGGAGAACCCCGGCCGGGCCCCCGCACAAACCCCCCCGGGGGAGCAGCAGCGGCTCAGCCCGGGCCCGGCTCACGCGGAGGCGGCAGCAGCGGCTTTGTTCTCCCAGCCCCAGCGGGGCTCGCACGGAGCATGCGCAGTAACAGCTGCTGGAACCCTCCTTCCCTGAGCTGCGGAGAGGGCGGACGCGACCCGGGGCAGGCTGGGAGATGTAGTTCCTGATGCTCCCTGGACCGGAAGTGACGTTGGGGGCGAGACCAAGCGGAGCTGCAAACGCGCGCGGGCCGCTACGGCTCTGCCTGGCTCGCGCGGGGCCGTTGGAGCCTCTCCCGGGCCAGAGAAGGGTTGGTGCCGTTGGGGCTCTGGGCATGCGCAGATCGCGGCGGGAGAGCCCTTCATTAACCCCCCCGTGCCCGGCCCGGGCCTTGCCCCGCTGGAGCCGCCCTGGGGCCGCCCCGGGCTCCGCCCGCCCCGCTGCGAAGCTGCAGCCTCCAGGTCCCGGAGCGAGCCCCGGGGGCGGGGCGGGGCCGGGCGGTGACTCTGCCCCAGTGCCCGGGGGGGACCCGGCATCTCGCAGCGCCGGGATCTGCTCGGGGGGGGGCAGCGCCCGCGGGGGGCTCGGAGCAGCTGCCCCGCAGGAGCCCCGCGCCCCCCGGGCCCGGCCAGGCTCTGCCCTGGGGCCCCGCGGGGGGTGCCGGGGGGTGGGGCCCGGCTCCGCTGGGGTCCCTGCGTGGGGCCGGGCGGGGCTGGGGGCGGGTGAGACCGGGCTGGGGCGGGCGTGAAATGTCTGTGCAGCCCGGACATGGCCGGGGGCAGGTGACCCCGAGGAGCGGGGGAGGGAAAGGGGGCAGAGATCCCCTCGGATTTACCGCTGCCCCCTCCCGTGGGACCCCCTCCTCCCCGTCCTGCCCCCTTTCTCCCTAGAGAGCCACGAGCAGCGCCCAGGGTGACCCCTCCCCAACCCCTGAGAAGTTCCCTGTCCCCTGATTGTGCCCCATTTTCTCCCCCTTTGCCAGTGGCCAGTTCAGGTGTCAGGTTTGGGGTTTCCCCATTCCCACCTGCAGGGATTTGTCCTTGTGCGGGTGGGAAATGGTTCCCCGAGGGATTTCTGAGCTGGGCAGAGGTGAGTGGGCAGAGGCTGGGGCCCTGAGACAGGGACATCTCTGGGCTGCGCTGGGGGCCACTCTCTGCTGGCAACGGGCCTGGGAAGGGCCAGGAAAGGGAGGGAGGTTCAAGTGCCCCCTCCCGCCCAGCCCCAGGTTTCCCAGTCCCAGCTACTTCCTCCCCACCCTGCCCAGCCCAGCAGCCCCCACTTGCTAGTCACATTCCCAGACCCCACTTCCAGCCCCTCCCTACTGATAGTGACTTTGTGACTCCAGCCCCTCCTTTCCCCTGTCAAAGACATCACCCAGGTCTTCTTGCCGCCATGTGAGTGTGAGGCAAGAAGAATCCACATTCTGTTGTTGATTCAATATCCTTGTATAATCCTCCAATTTCCCATCTTCTCTCTTCAACTGTTAAATGGTGACACAAAATCTCCCAGATGTTGGTGCTTCTCTCTTACATTGGCAAATATTTAGTTTGTGCCCCATTTTCTTCTCAGTTCTGAAATACTGAGATCTAATGCTCAAAAATCTTCCCGCTTTTCTCCCCAGGTGTGTGACTGAGATCAGGGCTCTTATTGTACTGAGCGTGGGCCTGTTCTGACAGCTGCTGCAGAGACCCCAACTGAGATCTGGGCCCTGTTCTGCCAGGTGCTGCAGAGACCCCAGGTGAGATCAGACCCCACTATTGTGCCAGGTAAAACTGAGACCTGGACCGAGATCATACCCCCTTGTGCCAGGCAGCGCACGACTGTGACCCAAACTGCTGCGTCCGTTGTGCTGGGCATTTCAGAGACCTCGACTGAGATCTGTGTCCCCATTCGGTCTGGCCCTGCACTGACCCCGACCCAGATCACGCCCCACCACTGTACTGGGCACTGCACAGACCCTGACAGAGATCCTGCTCCCACATTTTGCCAGTTGCTGCAGCGGCCCTAAATAAAATCCGGGATCCTGTGATGCTGGGAGTTGCAGAGCCCCCAACTGAGATCAGGCCCCCTGTTGTGCAGGGTTCTGCACAGACACTGACCAAGATCAGGGTCCCCATTGTGACAGGTGCTGCACAGACACCAAGGGTATCTTTACCCTGCCATTAAAACCCCCCAGCTGGCCCATGCCAGGTGACTCAGGCTCACGGGCTCAGGCGAAGGGGCTGTTTAATTGCAGTGTAGATGTCTGGGCTCGGGCTGGAGCCAGGCTGTAGGACCCTGTGAGGTGGGAGGGTGCCAGAGCTTGGGCTGCAGCCCCAGGCGGAACATGGACACCACAATTAAACAGCCCCACAGCCTGAGCCGTGTGAGCCCAAGTCAGTGGCACGGGCCAGCCGCCGGTGTCTGACTGCAGTGTGGACATGCCCACAGGGACAGAGCCCTTGCCACAAAAAGCTCAAAGGCTAAATAGGCCAATGGTGGGAGGCGACTCTCCATTTTACAGATGGGGAAACTGAAGCTCAGAGAGCTGAAGTAATTTGCTCAAGTTTGCATGGAGAATTTGGGGCAAAACTGGGAACTGAACCCAGATTGTTTCAGTTCTTGCCTCTCCCCTTAACCCCAAGCCCAGCGTGTGTGTGTGCAGCGTTGTTTTGGTCTGTGTTTGCCGTGCATTGGCTTCCAAGGGAGGCTGTGGAATTTCCTTCATTGTAGGTTTTTAAGGCCAGGTTAGAGATACACCAGTCTGGGAATGTCTAGGGATACTTGGTGTTAGGGGGATTATTCCTTCACCCTCTCACTTCCCTGGTCCTTCTCGCATGAACAGAGAGCAGCAGTACCCCAAGTCCAAAGGCGCAAACAATTCGATGTTTATTGGGGTGAACTTCCAGCAAGCAATGATTCCAGTTTCCTTCCTTACTGTCCCCCTTCCCAGCTCTGACACCACAGAGCCTTGCCTGTGTCCCTGTCCCCATCCCCTGTTCCCATTTCCCCCTTTAGCAAAACATGATCCCAATTCCCCCAGTCCCTGTTCCCATTTCCCCCCCCCTTTACTTCCTGATTGACTGCAGACTATATAGTAAAACCTGAGTTTTGCTTAGCTATTTCTTAACCAGTCATTTTACTGAAATTTAACTAACCAATCCTAACATATTGTAACATGGTTATTTAACCAATTATATTCCACCACCTTCATTGGTTTACACCCAACAAAATTAATTGTACGGTAGACAGAAACAATCGTAGAACCAGACAGAGATCATGCAAATAAACATACAAAACAATACAGAAGTGAGGATTTCACAACTACATTTATGCAGACATAAGGGTTTTCCAGCTGTGTCTATTGATAAGTGAGTTCTTGCCAGACAGGACGCTATCAAACCAGGTTTCCTTTTACATCTTCTAGGCTCTTCTCTTTCTCTGGAGGTGATAGAAATATCAGGGCAGGATTGTATTCCTAACAGACCAATAGCACCTTATTTCAATGTGACTAGTTTGGAATGTGAGGATGTGACCAGACACTTCCCAGCGTATGGCTGCCTAACTACATCTTGGCTGAAGGCCTTAGCCTGTCGCAGTAAGAGAAGCCATTCCACAGACAGTGATCTTTGATTCCTTCTTTTATACCTCTGTAACTAGCGAAGTGATAAGAATACACCTACATTCTTACAATCCAGGCCTTTGCAGACAGGCCTGAATAGCTCTATCCTAACACTCCACCCTCCTTTTTTTTTTCTTTTTCTTTTGATGTCCTCCTGCCCAGGTACCCCTGGAAAAGCACAGGACAGATGGCGACACATTTTCTGATAGGGCCAGGCATCAAGGTGGAAGGTGTCGATATTCCATTTGTCCCACTGCCCCTTGTGTAGTCCCGTGCCCTGCACCTTCTCTCCTACGGGCATACCACACCTAGTCCAATTAGTGTCCCAGACTTCCCATTAGATTGGGCCCGGGTTGTCTTGCACACTGCGGGGTGGGAAGGGCTTACTACATTACTTATAGGTTATCTGCATATGCAGCGTGACACAAGTACTGTTAACAATATACAATGCACAGCAACACCGAGTCCTGACCACTGCAGTATGGTCCCACGTCCGAGCCACGACCGAAACACTGCCTCTCCTCCTTCGACGGGGTCAAGATCTTAATGTGTCCAGTTGCTGGCAGCTGCAGCAAGCTGCCCCTGCAGGTTTTACGTGCTTTTGTCCATATTATAAGTCCATTGAATGTCCACAGAGAAATGGGTTATTGTCCAAGCCAACGTAACCACTTGGTATGGAATCAGGCGGTATGCCCCGGTTCAATTATTCACAGCAATAAGATTTACACATCCATTTGTGCACCAAAGTCCAGATAGCAGCATATAGATGTGTGTAGTTTGGTTGGGGCTGGTGTAATCGTGCCCCCAGAAATATGTACATTTCCAGCAAAACCCCTCCTACACAGTACACCCAATTGTCCACCCCTTGCCATAGGCCATTGATCCTGCTCCTGCATAGTCATAGGAGAGGGGCACAGCCAAACATTTTCTTTGATGTGCACCATTTTTCACACCCCTCCATTGATTCCCAGTGAGCTCCTACCCTTCTCCTTATTCCCATAGGGCTTGTAGGGCCCACCTTAGTTGCCGTTCTATTTCCAGGCACCATAGTAGCCATTACCCAGGTGCTGGCCTCCCAGTTGAGCATTTTGCATTCCCATACACCTCTTCCTCTGCCCCCAGGTCAGCCTTTTGAAGCCATCCCCCACCCACCTCATGCTAGCAGCAAGACCAACACCACAGACAAACACCACACAACATAAATCTATTGTATTCTGGGTTATTCTTCCGCTGGCACCAGCATGGTTGTAGAGTGTCTGAAAAACAAAAGAAACAATTTCCACCCGCCCTGGTGGGGTCAGATTATTTCTTAATAATAATACCAATTCCTTTTACAAATGTCCTTGCTAATTGCAGGAAAAACAGAAGAATTACCTTCAGACTGTCCTTGTTTTGTTCTATAGTCAGGCTAGTGAATTACCCCAATCACTGATCATTCATGAAATTTATGAGGTGGCGTGCCTCAGTTTCCCACAGCTTCAGATTTCTGCTCTGTACACACACACGCACACTCTCTCTCTCTCTCTCTCCTTAGGGTTAACCTGTCCCCCTTATTTTCAGGCTTGACTTGTTTTTTCACCTCCCTTTTCTGGAGGGCCATAATCTAAGTCTTCTAGTAGCTTGTTTGCTGACCAGATGCATTCATTATTCTCAGGTTCTTTGTGCTGCAAATGGCAGTTTCCTCCTTCCCCCATCAGCTGGGTAATTTGCATCCACACAGAGTCTTTCTTGGCTTGCCTCTGGATTCAAAGCTATCAGCAGCTCAGAGACTGTTTCAAAAGGGACACATTTCACTTCCACCAGGGTTCTTATTACTGTTCACTTTCATCTTCTGCTCCAAAACACTGCTCAAAAGATCTGAAAAAGCAGCACAATCTACTATAGCTCCTTTTGGAGCCCTAACAGGATTTTAATTAAGTACCATGTTTTGTTTGCATTTCTTTTACCCTTTTTCCAATATACACTGCACCCCCCACCACTTGCTAGTCACATTCCCAGACCCCACTGCCAGGCCCTCTCTACTGATAGTGACTTTCTGACTCCAGCCCCACTCCTTTCCCCTGTGAAAAGACATCACCCAGGGCTGCCTGCCGGCCACCTGAGTGTGGGGCAAGAAGAATCCCTCCCATTCTGTTGTTGATTCAATATCCTTGTATAATCCCCTCAAATTTCCCATCTTTTCTCTTCAGCTGTTAAATGGTGACACAAAATCTCCCAGAGGTTGGTGCTTCTCTCTTATATTGGCAAATATTTAGTTTGTGCCCCATTTTCTCCTCAGTTCTGAAATACTGATATCTAATGCTCAAAAATCTTCCCGCTTTTCTCTCCAGGTGTGTGACTGAGATCAGGGCTCTTATCGTACTGAGCGTGGCCCTGTTCTGACAGCTGCTGCAGAGACCCCAACTGAGATCTGGGCCCTGTTCTGCCAGGCACTGAAGAGACCTGAGGTGAGATCAGACCTCACTGTTGTGCCAGGTAAAACTGAGACCTGGACCGAGATCATGGCCCCCCCCCTTGTGCCAGGCAGCGAACGACTGCGACCCAAACCGCTGCCTCCATAGTGCTGGGCACTTCAGAGACCTCGACTGAGATCTGTGTCCCCGTTGGGTCTGGCACTGCACTGACCCCGACCCAGATCACGTTGCACCACTGTACTGGCTGAAGGCCTTAGCCTGTCGCAGTAAGAGAAGGCCATTCCACAGACAGTGATCTTTGATTACTTCTTTTATATCTCTATAACTAGCTAAGTGATAAGAATACACCTACATTCTTAAAGTACAGGCCTTTGCAGACAGGCCTGAATAGCTATAGCCTAACACTTGGTTCTGCCTCAGCACAGGGGGCTGGAGTAGACGACCTCTCAAGATCCCTTCCAGGCCTACATTGAAATAATTCTCTTTTGTGCTGTGTCCTGTTCTACGCTGAGCTGTTTTGCATGGTGCCATTTGGAACTGTGATCGCACCATGTTGTGTTGCATAGTTTTATGGTGCATTGTTTTGCCTCAGCTTGTTTGGTGTCTTTGTTGTGTTGGATTGAGTTGAGCTCTTTTGCATTGTGTACTTTTATCCTAAGGTGTGTTAGTTTGCTTTGCGTTGCTTTCTTCTCCTTAGTATTGTGTCATTTTATGCTGTGCAGTGTAGTTTTTTGTTGTTGTTTTTTTAATGGCCTGACACCATGTTTTTATTTGGTTTCATCTTGTTGTTTTTTATGTATCTATATTGCATAACATCATAGAAACGTAGAGCTGGACAGGACCTCAAGATGTTGTCATGTCCAGCTCTCTCTGCCAAGGCAGGACCAAGTATATGTAGATTGTCTCTGACAGAGCTTTGTCCTACTTGTTCTTAAAAACTTCCAGAGAAAGAGACTCCCCAGCCCCCCTTGTAAGACTATTCCAGAGCTGACCTGCCTTAGCTCTGGGGACACCCACACAGACTGTAGTGGTGAGCAGCTCTGGAGAGAGAGGAGACCCCAGTGAGTGGCAGCTGGGTAAAGAGACTAAAGTTGGGAGGAGAAACATTGACGTGTCCAAGGTCACCCAGGCTGTCCGTGACCGAGCTAGAAATAGATCCCAGTTCTAGTGCCACCGTACTGCTGTTTCTGAAGGTCTCTGCCACCCTGGTGTTTTAGGCACTGGTGCAAACCCTTAGTACAGACAGAATTTACACTAGTGCGCTCTGGCACTGGTACACCATGTCCCTGTTTGAAGGCTTGCAGGAGATGGGGGATGGGGGGCAGTGACCTCCCTGAGGCCTGGGGCTGGCTGAACAGTGCAGCTGGGAAGGGAGGGGCAGCAGTGAGTGCTGGAGGTATGAGCCAGGAGCACAGCCCCACAGGGCTGGACACTGACTTCTCCTGACCCAGGGACACCCCAGCTGTGTGCAGGGACCGCAGCTGAGCTGCCTGCCCAGACAGCCTGTGCATCCATGGACAAACCACCTCTTCCTGCAGCCTAATACAATGGGGTCTGGGGACCTTTCCAAGCTGCGGGTGATGTGGCTCTGGCGTTAACGGGTCTGTTCCTGGCTCTGTCCCTGACCTGCTTGGTGACCTGGGGGAAGTCACAGCCCCTCTCTGTTTTCCTCCTCCCCATTGTCTGCTTGGATTGTGATCTCTTTAGGGCAAGGACTGTCCCTCTCTGTCTGTGCAGTGCCCAGCAGAATGGGGCTGCTGATCTCAGTCAGGGTCTCTGCCATGTGCTGCACGATGGGGCCCTGATCTCCATCAGTGTCTGTGCAACGCAAGGCACAGTTGATAGACTCACAGACTTGAAGGCCAGAAGGTAGAGGTGTATTTCAGATGAGGTCTCATCAGTGCCTTGTATAACAGTACTAGCCCTTTCATGTGTCTGCTGGAAATACCTCACCTGATGTATCCTAGGACTGCATTAACCTATTTCACGGCTGCATCACGTTGGCAGCTCATAATTATCCTGTGATCAACCAATACACCCAGGTCTTTCTCCTCCTCTGTCACTTCCAATTGACAAATCACGGCCAGGGCCAGCAGTCTGTCAGGAGAGGTGCGCTGGGTTGTATTTAGGAATCTGAAAATAAAAGGTGAAGACGGCAGGTTCACAATATCCAATGAAATCTTGCAAACAATTATACAAATGGACCCTACTTCTGTTAAAACAACATGGTATTAATACTGATTCAAAACTGACATTAAAATTAGGAGAGAAACGCATGAGAAATGAACTGACACCTACTTACCATTTCTTAATGCCTACAATTTTGACACTCCCTCACAGCATCTTTTTTTCAAAGCGATGCACAGCACACAGTCAAGTTAATGAATGAAAGCACACCCATTATTGACTGCTTTGTGCTGCATGAGCATCTGATTAAGCACCTAATTACAACTGTACCACTGTAAGTGGAAATGCATCAACCCAGCTTAGCTCCAAGGTGTTTAGATGTGAATGAAAAGTTTCCAAGGCTTTGGCTACACTTAGCGCTTCAAAGCGCTGCCGCGGCAGCGCTTTGAAGCGCTAAGTGTAGTCGGAGCGCCAGCACTGGGAGCAGGGGTGGCTCTATGAATTAGGGCGCCCCAAGCAGGCGCCGCGCTGCGCCGCCCTTCCCCGGTCCCGCGGCTCTGCTTGAGCTGCCGCAGGCATGCCTGCGGGAGCTCAACCGGAGCCGCGGGAAGAGGGGACCCGCCGCAGTCATGCCTGCGGCAGGTCCGCTCGTCCCGGGCTCCGGTGGCCCACCCGCAGGCATGCCTGCGGCAGGTCCACCGGAGCCAAATGCCGCCCCCCGGGAAAGGGCCGCCCCACTCGCCTGCTTGGCGCGCTGGGGTCTAGAGCCGTCCCTGGCTGGGAGAGAGCTCTCCCAGCGCTGTCCGTACTCCACCTCCCTGTGGGGATTAATGTACAGCGCTGGGGCTCTGATCACACTGGCGCTTTGCAGCGCCGCAATTTTCAGCGCTGGAGAGGGTGTTTTTTCACACCCTGCTGCAGCGCTGCAAATTTGCAAGTGTAGCCAAAGCCCAAATGCGTCACTTGCTGGAGGATTCTCTGCAGCTTGAGGGCTTCAAACCACAATTTGAAGACTTCAGTAAGTCAGACGTAGGTTAGGGGTTTGTTATAGAAGTGGATGGGTAGGATTCTATGGCCTGCTTTGTGCAGGAGGTCAGACTAGATGATCATAATGGTCCCTTCTGACCTTTAAAGTCTGAGTCTACATGGCAGAATGGTTAATGAACAAAATACACTGAAATGCTTCTACCCAGTCCTGTTGACTTCTTCTCCCAACCCCCCCTCATGAGTTCTGGCCTCTTGGTCAACTCAGCTCCCAGTCCCCCATCAGCTGTGCCCTCTCCCAGCCTAACCCATTTCTACTGCAATTCTTCACCAGTGGTTTCCCCAGGAATTGAAATTAGGGGGGGGTGTTTGAATTTACAGGGGGGGTGTCAGGACCAATGAGATATATAAAAGAGAGATGGATAAAGTAAATGTTTTGTTAGGATTATGCAAATTTAACGTAAGAATAATGCAAGTTACACCAAAACACATAACAGGTCTAGATTTCTAAAAAAATATACATTTAAAAAAAGTATTTAATTTAAATTGACTTTTGAAAAGTAAGCCATCATGGGGTAAGAGGAAAGTCCTCTCATGGATCAGTAACTGGTTAAAAGATGGGAAACAAAGGGTAGGAATAAATTATCAGTTTTCAGAATGTAGAGAGATAAATAGTGGTATCCTTGAGGGGTCAGTACTGGGACCAGTCCTATTCAACATATTCATCTGGAAAAATGGGTAAACAGTGAGTTGGCAAAATTTGCAGATGATATAAAACTATTCAAGATAGTTAAGTCCCAGGCAGACTGCGAAGAGCTACAAAGGGATCTCACAAAACTGGGTGACTGGGCAACAAAATGGCAAATTAAATTCAATGTTGATAAATGCAAAGTAATGCACATTGGAAAGCAATCTCAACTATACATACAAAATGATGGCATCTGAATTAGCTGTTAACACTCAAGGAAGAGATCTTGGAGTCATTGTGGATTGTTCTCTGAAAACATCCACTCCATGTGCAGCATCAGTCACAAAAGCAAACAATGTTGGGAATCATTAAGAAAGGGATAGATAATAAGACAGAAAATATCATATTGCCTCTATATAAATCCATGGTACGTGCACACCTTGAATAGTGTGTGTAGATCTGGTCACCCATCCTAAAAAATATATATTGGAATTGGAAAAGGTACAGAGATGGGCAACTAAAATGATGAGGGTATGAAACAGGAGGAGAGATTAAAGTGACTGGGAATTTTCAGCTTAGAAAAGAGATGACTAATGGGGATATGATAGAGGTCTACAAAATCTTGACTGGTGCGAAGAAAGTGAATAAGGAAATTTTATTTAATCCTTCACACAACACAAGAACTAGCAGTCACCCAATGAAATAGGCAGCAGATTTAAAAAAACAAAAGGAAGTATTTCTTCACACAATATAAAGTCAACCCAGGGAACTCTTTGCCAGGGGATGCTGTGAAGACCAAAACTATAACAGGATTTTAAAAAGAACTAGATAAATTCCTGGAGAACAGGTCTATCTGTGGCTATTAGCCAGGATGAGAGGGATGCAACACCATGCTCTGAGTGTCCCTAGTCTGTTTGCCAGAAGCTGGGAATGGGCAACAGGGGATGGATCACTTGATGACTACCTGTGCTGTTCATTCCCTCTGAAGCACCTGGCCTTGACCACTGTTGTAAGACAGGGTACTGGGCTATATGGACCATTGGTCTGACCCAGTATGACCATTCTTATGTAAAAATTAATTATAATAAAAATGTTTAGTACAGAAACTCCCCAACATAATGACCTCCCAAGATAGCAACAATGTGAGATAACAACCATGGCAAATACTGCATTTTAAAAATCTTCATAGAATCATAGAATCTCAGGGTTGGAAGGGACCTCAGGAGGTCATCTAGTCCAACCCCCTGCTCAAAACAGGACCAAACCCAACTAAATCATCCCAGCCAGGGCTTTGTCAAGCCTGACCTTAAAAACCTCTAAGGAAGGAGATTTCACCACCTCCCTAGGTAACCCATTCCAGTTCTTCACCACCTACTAGTGAAAAAGTTTTTCCTAATGTCCAACCTAAACCTCCCTCTCTGCAACTTGAGACCATTACTCCTTGTTCTGTCATCTTCTACCACTGAGAACAGTCTAGATCCATCCTCTTTGGAACCCCCTTTCAGATAGTTGAAAGCAGCTATCAAATCCCCCCTCATTCTGCAGGCTAAACAATCTCAGTTCCCTCAGCCTCTCCTCATAAGTCATGTGCTCCAGCCCCCTAACCATTTTTGTTGCCCTCCGCTGGACTCTCTCCAATTTATCCACATCCTTCTTGTAGTGTGGGGCCCAAAACTGGACACAGTGCTCCAAATGAGGCCTCACCAGTGCTGAATAGAGGGGAATGATCACATCCCTCGATCTGCTGGAAATGCCCCTACTTATACAACCCAAAATGCCATTAGCCTTCTTGGCAACAAGGGGAACACTGTTGACTCATATTCAGCTTTTCGTCCACCGTAACCCCTAGGTCCTTTTCTGCAGAACTGCTACCCAGCCATTCGGTCCCTAGTCTGTATCAGTGCATGGGATTCTTCCGTCCTAAGTGCAGGACTCTGCACTTGTCCTTGTTGAATCTCATCATATTTCTTTTGGCCCAATCCTCTAATTTGTCTAGGTCCCTCTGTATCCTATCCCTACCCTCCAGCGTATCAACCACTCCTCCCAGTTTAGTGTCATCTGCAAACTTGCTAAGGGTGCAGTCCACACCATCCTCCAGATCATTAATGAAGATATTGAACAAAACCGGCCCCAGCACCGACCTTTGGGGCACTCCACTTGATACCGGCTGCTAACTAGACATGGAACCATTGATCACTACCCGTTGAGCCCGACCATCTAGCCAGTTTTCTATCCACCTTATCGTCCATTCATCCAGCCCATACTTCTTTAACTTGCTGGCAAGAATACTGTGGGAAACTGTATCAAAAGCTTTGCTAAAGTCCAGAAATAGCACATCCACTGCTTTCCCCTCATCCACAGAGCTGGTTATCTCATCATAGAAGGCAATTAGGTTAGTCAGGCATGACTTGCCCTTGGTGAATCCATGCTGACTGTTCCTGATCACTTTCCCCTCCTTTAAGTGGTTCAGAATTGATTCCTTGAGGACCTGTTCCATGATTTTTCCAGGGACTGAGGTGAGACTGACTGGCTTGTAGTTCCCTGGATCTTCCTTCTTCCCTTTTTTAAAGATGGGCACTACATTAGCTTTTTTCCAGTCATCCGGGATCTCCCCCGATCACCATGATTTTTCAAAGATAATGGCCAATGGGAAACATATTTATATAAGGTTTCAGAGTAGCAGCCGTGTTAGTCTGTATCTAGAAATAGCACATCCACTGCTTTCCCCTCATCCACAGAGCTGGTTATCTCATCATAGAAGGCAATTAGGTTAGTCAGGCATGACTAAAATAAATTTGTTAGTCTTTAAGGTGCCACAAGTACTCCTGTTTATATTTATATAAGTTTCCATTCCCAGTCACAAATCTAGCATTCTGGAGCAAAGTGACTAAAATATAGTCCAACAAACAAATGGTTATTTAACGTGCCCCTCACTTTTCCCTCCACCGCACTCCACTCACCGGTGTTGTCCTTGGTCAGTGGAGACTCAGACTTCACTTTCACGTGAGTACACCTCCCAGGTGGGGGACAAAAAGGCACAGTTCGCTCTGGCCATGGCTGTTCGTTGTGCCACTGTTCACTCCACCGCTCTGTTGCCAATGGCCCTGCACAGTCACCTTCTGCTGTCACATACCACTGTGATCTCTGCGAGTTGGTCTCTTGAGGTTCCACCAGCTCTCAGTGATTTCAGCTGAGCTCTCAGTGGGGGAACCTCACTGCTAGTGCAGTCTGGGCTGTCTCTTACACAAAAACACTGTACCCACAGGAACACTGTCCCCACAACAGGACTAAGCATTTAGACCTGATTGTCAGTGATTTCAGCTGCAGTGGTCACTTAACAGAACAAAAGACTATCTATGGAGCCTAATCAGCTCTGTCTTTAAACAGTGGAGAGGGACAGGTCCCCACCCTCTCTCTTGATGCCTGCAAATCATCACAGGCTAAGTACAGTTCTACTGCCCTTTACTCATACAATAAGAACAACATTTTATCCCCTCTTCCCCCTACATTCAAGTGGTTTGTAACCCAACCCCAGCCAAAAATCTATCACTTGGACAACACAGCTCTGTTTGCTGGATCCCTAGGTAGATTAGGTGTGAATGTAAATATAATCTGGCTCTGAAGCCTTAGCCCCCAGCTCATCACTAGCTGTCGGGGAGAACTCATTTAGACTTTGCTTACAAATCATCATTTGAAATTATTTGGTTGGCCAACATCACCGAAATGAATGCACTGACATCATAAAAAACAGCTGTATAAGGAAGCAAGGAAGCTAGTCTATGTTCATACTTTTCAAATCTATTATACTTTTTCAGATACACATATTTTATCATACACTGTATAAGCTTTTAAAGTGTGTATTAATGTTTCAGTTTAAATTCAGATTTCCAAACAGTCACTAAATGGGTATGTAACTAGCTCACAAAACTTGGGGGGGTGTTGGGAAAATTCAGGGGGGGTGTAGGGAAATCACTGTTCTTCACCCTCCTCATCCAGGCAGGGGGTTGGCGCTGCAGCCCCTAAGGTACCTGCGTTAATCACTGTCTCTCATACTGGGGCTATTTAGATTTCAGGGAACGATTCAGAATTACTGACTCTGGGAGGTGGGAGAGAGGAGGGGCTGAGAGAGCGTTTGCTCTTAAGGCCACGTTCAACTCTGGTAGCCTCCATGTTACCTCGTCCCCCACCCTCCCCCATGTGTCTCTGCTCATGTGTCAGTGTGTCACCTTCTGATCATAATGCCACTGGCCTCAGCAGAGCTCCCAGACAGGAGCTACATCACAAGAGGGTTACGGTACTGAGAGTAAAATACATCACAGGGAGGGTGTAATTATCCTGAAGTGAAACATTCCAGTCTAGGAAGTGAAAGACTTCAAGTACTTCATTACTTAAAATTATGCTTGACAGGATTGGATTTTTATGAATAAATTGCAGTAAATGTTAATTTCACTGTACTCACACACAGATGAAAAAGTATTTATATAGGTAATATACAGAAATGGTTCTGGAGAAAGTGGAGTTTGATTTAAGGATATTTACACTGTATATTTTGGGTGTGACATTGACAATTTCTCTTTGAACAGTTATATGATTTGGCTTTTGGACTCTCAACAGTTACTGTTATTAAATAATTGTCTTGACGACCCCCATAACTTCCCACAGCTCTGAACATTGAAATTGTAAACATTGAAAAAAGGGCTTAAAAATAAATATCGCTATCTATTGAAATTAAAAGAAAGAAATAGACACAATGAATTTTGTCAAACCCACTTAGCAGCAATTGCAATATGCTAGGGGATGGAAATTCACAACTAAGGCACCAACCTTAATTCTGCCCTGTAGTGACACCAGGCAATTGCCGTAGGGCTACGAATTAGGCATTTTAGTGTATATCGTTCCAGATTACAAATCGGTATGATCTAAAGACACATGAGATCTTTTCCTCAGGAAATCACCGTCACTGGGTTGTTTCTCTTAGTGGTAATTCCCAGAAGTGAACAGATTAATAACATTTTATCAGTTATGAAGTGACCATTTCAGATTTCTGGGGAGCGTCTGTTATTTTGCACTAGGTCCTTGGAGAGACAGAATCTTGGTTTCATTTTAACTTCTCTATGCTCAGCAGCTTCTGGAATTTGGTTCAAAGTATTTACATGTTTCTCTGCCCTGTTCTTAAAAGTGCTGCTTTAGAAAGTGGGGAAGGGCAGGAACTGACTGCAGGATCCGTAGCTGAGTCCCTTAGATATTTATAGCTCATCGGAAGGAGGACGGGGTTTGGTTGGTGTCTGGGGATTTAATAATAAACACACAAATATCATTGTTCTTAGTGAATTTTCATCTTCTAATTCCCATAACCCACTAATTATCCCTGGCTGCCCCCGGCAGTCTGGGGAGGGAGAACTAGTCAACTCCTGTGGCCAGTGTGGAACCGAAGGCACAAGGATCTTTCAGTGGCTGACTCAAAGTCACCCAGACTGAATTTCACTTCACTGGATAAAGCCCTAGTTGCTGAGCTCTGCAGAGGGGTGGGGAGGTGAATTCCATCCCCCATTCTTGAGCAATTCTCACCCTGATCTCAGACACTACCCCACCTTCCCCTGCAGTGATGGACCCACTTGATGCTGCCAGAGCCATCTGCCATGCGAGCTAGAGAGGACAGAGGCCCAGCTCCAGAACTGCTCCCCCTGCCCACAGCTCCAGAACTGCTCCCCCTGCCCACAGCCCCCAAGCTGTGCTAGAGTTGCCCTGACTTTCCAATCTGCACATCAGTCCGGCTGTCCGCAGCCCGTGCACCCACCACACACAATCTTTGTGACAACAAACATCCCAGGATTGGGAAGGACCATCTGGGGCTGGCTGCAGTCTCCCGTTGCTGCTGTGAGGGGAATGGGGTGGTCCCTCATAGAGGATACAAACATACCCAGGGGCAGAAGGGAAATGTAGTTTCTTCCAGGGGTTTGAAATGTTTGGTTTAGAGTCCTGAGCTCTGTCTTCCTGTTTGTCTCCTCCTGCCACTTTCAGATCTCTTGGAGAGACAAGGTGGGTGAGGTAATTGTTTTAGAATCAATTAAAAATACCTCTTTGCTATCCTGGGACCAACATGGATACAACAACTTTCCCCTTTATACCCCCTCCCCATCTCACCTTCCCCTCAGCTGAGACTGTCCCATGTGATAGGAAAATAAGGGTTCAGTCCTATCACTGGATTGGGTCTTGCCAGCACTAACGGGAGTGAAAGCCTGTGTGCATTAATGACAGCAGCAGCTCTGGGACTCAACACATAGGGAGAAGAGATGGGAGGGAGCAGGTTGTGTTTGTGCCAGGTGTGAGTTACTCGTGTGGGAATTCTGCACCGCTGTGTATGCACAGAATTCACGTCCAGCGCAGAATTTCTTTTTTTTTGGCTTGAAGAAGGTACGTTCTGCCTGAGAAGTGCTACAGTTCTGCCTTTCACCCACCAGAGGCCCCTGTGGCACCAGAACAGGCAGCAGCCAGCTGGGTTCATCTTGGTGGTAATTTGTTGCCCCGAGCTGTACCCCAAATGGGAGGAGAGTTAGTGGGTGCAACTGGGGAGAGTCCTGAGACACGGCTGCCGCTGGGGGTGGGGACAGGGTGGTCATTCTCGACCCGCAAGAGGGTGTGGAAAGGGCACAGGAGGAGCAAGTGTCCTCTATGGCGACTGCCCAGCCCCAGGTTATCCAGTCCCAGATACTTCTTCCCCCACTGTACCCCAAACCTCTTCACCCCTCCAGCCATCAGTTGCCAGGCTTCCTCACTGCGAGCCCTTCCTGACTGCAGAGACCCTCTGAGCCAGTCGTGTGTCAGGGCTCAGCCCTCTGGCTGCGTCCTCAGGGCACTTTCTTCCTCTCTCGCGGCACCGTGCCACAGGGGCCCCACAAATCTACATTGCTCAGGCTTTGGCTTCAGCCCCGGGTGGTGGGGCTCAGGGCCTGGACTACAGCCCCATGCGCTGGGACTGGAGCTTTCTGCCCTGGGCCTCAGTGAGTCTAATGCTGCCCTTGCTTGGCCCCTGCCCTGAAACCTGCTAGTGGCCCCCAGGGGGCCCAGGACCCCTAGTTGAGAACCACTGTCTTACCCTACGAATCACAGCAATGTTCAGGTTACTGCCAGTCATAGAATCATAGAATATCAGGGTTGGAAGGAACCTCAGGAGGTATCTAGTCCAACCCCCTGCTCAAAGCAGGACAATCAGGAGTATCTACTCATTTGGACTCACTGGGGAGCCACAGAAAGGAACAAGATGTACTGAGGCAAGAAGGCCCAGTCTCAGCGCCCCCGGGGTCACGCTTCCCAAAGGCTAAAACTAGGCCCAGCCCATGAAAGGGGCACTCCCAGGAGAGACTGTATAAAGGCTGGAGCATCCAACAACTTTGTAAACCTGAGAGAGCTGCCTTGGGGACAGTGACAGGGAGAATCCCCAGAGTGACTCCTTTGATTCTGCTCGTCTCTGGCCTTTGGTTCTTAGAATCATAGAACTGGAAGGGACCTCGAGAGGTAGCTAGTCCAGTCCCCTGCACTCAAGGCAGGACTCAGTATTATCTAGACAATCCCTGACAGGTGTTTGTCTAGCCTGCTCTTAAATATCCCCAGTGATGGAGATTCCACAACCTCCCTGGGCAATTTATTCCAGTGCTTAACCACCCTGACAGTTAGGAAGGTTTTTTTCCTAATCTCCATCCTAAACCGCCCTTGCTGTAATTTAAGTCCATTGCTTCTTGTCCTATCCTCAGAGGTTAAGAAGAACAATTTTGCTCCAGCATCTTTGTAACAACCTTTTCTGTACTTGAAAACTGTGATCGTCCCCTCTGAGTCTTCCCCAGTTTTTTTTTCAATCTTCCCTCATAGGTCATGTTTTCTAGATCTTTAATCATTTTTGTTGCTCTTCTCTGGACTTTCTCTAATTTGTCCACATCTTTCTTGAAATGTGGCCCCCAGAACTGGACACACTACTCCAGTTGAGACCTAATCAGTGGACAGTAGAGCAGAAGAATTACTTCTCGTGTCTTGCTTACAATACTCCTGCTAATACTTCCCAAAATGATACTTGCTTTTTTGCAACATTGTTGACTCCTATTTAGCTTGTCATCCATTGTGACCCCCAGATCCCTTTCCACAGCACTCCTTCCTAGGCAGTTATTTCCCATTTTGTATGTGTGCAACTGATTGATCCTTCCTAAGCGGTGTACTATGCATTTGTCCTTATTGAATTTCATGCTATTTACTTCAGACCATTTCTCCAGTTTGTCCAGATCATTTTGAATTTCAGTTCTATCCTCCAAAGTCCTTGCAACCCCTCCCAGCTTGGTATCACCCGCAAACTTGATAAGTGTAAGAGAGAGACTCTGCTGCTGGGAGGGTTTCACCATGTGTCAGAGGGTCACACCCTGGTGGGAGGGGGCTAGGCCTGTACTGGGATACGGTCACTCTGTGCTTCACAGTGTGGCAGAACCTAGAGTGTCCATTAGCAGGGAACAATGCTGGGGGGAATCGACATGTGGAAAGGACAGAAACCCTGTCTGAATTCTCTCACATTGCCCTTCTCACCCTGGCAGGGTGCAGAATAACATCCACGTTTTGCTCCAGATCATCCCATCCTCCCAGGGGGAAGGAAATGGCTGCAATGGAGCTGGCTCAGGTAAGGGATTCTCAGGGAGCTGGTGGTGGGTTCTGCTTGGAGGGAGAGAATCAGTAAATGTACAGGAGGGTGGGAGCCAGTGATGAGCTGCCAAAATCTTAACAACAGGTTCCCTCCTCCTCACCTCATGAGGGGGTCATGCCCCCCCAGGGGTCATGCCCCATCCCACCCCCATGCTCGTTGACACCCGGGACCCATGACCCATCCCTCTCCTTCCCTGTCCCCTGACTGCCCCCTGCCACCCCATCAAACCCCGCCTCTCATTCTTGATGCCCCCCTGGAACCCCTGCCCCATCCAACCCCCCCGTCTCTGTGTCCCTGACTGCCCCCCAGCACCTCATCCAACCCCTGCTCCTTCCTGACTGCCCCCCAGGCCCCTTGCCCCCATTCAACCCCCTTGTACCCTGCCCTCTGACCGCCCCAACCCCTATCCACCCCCCACAACCCACTGAACACCCCCTCCCTGTTCCCTACCCCCTTACCACACTGCCTGGGGCCAGGACCGCAACTGGCACCACAGGATCCGATTCCCCGATCCGGGCTGGAGCCGCTGTGTCGGGACCGCGGCCAGCTCTGCTGGGACCACGACTGGCACCACAGGACCCGACTCCCCGTTCTGTGCTGGAGCCACTCGGCCAGGACCGGTGCTGCGGGGCCCGGGCTGGGCCGGATCGGAGCCGCTCGGCTGAGACCAGCCCGAGCCAGGGGTGCTTGGCCAGGACCCGGCTGGGGCGCTCGGCTGGGGCCAGGGGGAGCTGCTCAGGTGGAGCCGGATTGGGCCGCGCGTGCCGTCCCCCCCCGGCCCAGCTTACCTGCCTGCTGCTTGTTTCAGGCTTCCCACAAACATTTGATTTGCGGGAAGCAGGGGAGGGGAAAGAGAAGGAGGGCGGAGCGTTCAGAGGAGAGGGGGAGGTGAGCTGGGGCCGGGGGCTGGGTGGACAGCTGCCTGAGCCTTTGTTAAATTTAAAAGCTTTTTTAGAACTGGTTGTCCTGGAACAATCTGTTCTAAAAAGGCTTCTAAATTTAACAACCCGGTTCCTGCGACCCGGCTGGAGCTCACCACTGGTGGGAACTGCTAGAGGTGGTGGGAGGCAGGAAATATCCTGGGTGGAGAAAGGGAGGGGACAGGATGTGACAAACCTGCTGACACTTGTGTACTCTAGGGTGTGATGGGTTGTCACCCCGGGGTGCAGTCTGGGGGGCTTCTGGGAACCACTGTGTCCTCTAACCCTCTAGCTGGGCTGGCCCTTCTCACACTGCTTTGCTGGAGATTCAGCCAGCCTCTCCAGGGCCTGTTATCACCCAGCACGACAGCAGGTGGCGCCATACAGCCAACTAAGCTACCTGAGTGCTTTACCTGAGCCACTCAAGGAGAGAGAGAAGACAACAGCCAATTTCCCAGCGATAAGTGTTAGCAAACAGATCAAAGCAGATTACTTAGCAAATAACCAACAACTCAAACCAAGCCTAACAGATGGATAGAATTTGAATTAGCAATTTCTCACCCTGACTGATGGTACAAGCAGTTCACCAAGTTTCCATACACAAGCTAGAAATCCCTTTACCCTGGGACCAGCACTTCCCCCAGTTCAGTCTTTGTTGCTCAGGTGCTTCCAGGAGTTCTCTTGTGTGGGGAATGAGGCCAAGAGATGATGTCACACCCACCTTATGTAGCTTTTCCATATGGCAGGACCCCTTTGTTCTAAACTCAGTTCCCAGTCCAGTTTGTGGAAAAATACAGGTACCAAAATGAAGTTCATTGTCATGTGGTCTGGTCACATGCCCTAGCATGGCCTGCTGAGTCATAGTAGCCATGACTCATAGGCTGGCTGAAATGTTCACAGGAGGGCTAAGCTCTTCCACAGTCCATTGTCTTTGTTGATGAGCCATCAGCACTGTCTGGCTTCTTCATTGTTGTACCTGAAAGGCCCGTTGTGGCTGTTACCCAGAGTAAGCACATTTGAAAGACAGGTACAGAGTCAATAGCCATAACTTCAGATACAAACATGATCCATGCACACAGGTAGGATAATCATATTCAGCAAATCATAACTTTTCCAGTGACACCGCACATGACTCATCTTGTACAAAATGCCTCATGTCCTAATCATATTATAATCCTGCCACTATGCTGAATATGGGCTGTAGTGTCAGATAGGTCCTAATGTCAAGGCACAAGTGTAGGGAATGAAACTTCCCGTCTTTGTGGAACAGGAAATAACCCCCCAGCCAGGGCTGGGAAAACTTCCCAGGCTCCCAGTGCTGAAACCTGAACCTACTGACATTTCATTAGTTACCCCGCATCCCCGATCTTTGTGGCAACTGCAAACGTTATCGGTGATTATTTTATATTCTCTTCCAGGTCATGGATAAGAATGTTAAATAGCACAGGGCCAAGATTCAATCCTTGCGGGAACCCACTAGAAAGAAATCCACTCGATCATGGTTCCCTATTTAAAATCCCAGTTTTTAATCTATTTAATGTATGCCGTGTGTATTTTGTACATTCTAGTCAAAATATTGTGCTGAAGCAACTCATATGCATACGTATATTACATCAGTACTATTAGCTGCAACCAAACTTTTGATCTCATCCAATAAGGATATCCAGTTAGTTTGATAGGATCTATTGTGTCTAAACCTTTTTAATGGATACTAATTATATTACCCTCCTTTCTTTATTAATGAAATCCAGTATCGGCTGCTCCATTCTCTTGGCCAGTATCGATTTCAGACTGACACACTTGTCATTAGTTGCGTCATCTCTTTGATAGTTTTTAAATATTGGCACAGCATTAGCTTTATTCCAGTCTTCTGGAATTTCCCAAGTGTTCCAAGTCCTAATTAAAATCAACATTAACAGTCTACCACGCTCCTCCAGCAGGTCTTTCAGAACTCTAGTTATCTGGACCCACTGATTTAAACACATCTAACTTTAATAGCTACTGTTTAACATCCTCATGAGTTACTTTTGGAATGGAAAGACTGTCAGCGTCAACATCTTATGATATTGAGTTACATCATCTGTTTTTCTCCAAATCCAGGAGAGAAATATTTATTGAACACTTTTACCTCTTCTGCATGATTGTTGATGATTCTGCCATTTCCATCTAGTAGTGTACCACTACCATTGTTAGGATTAATTTTGTACTTTTAAAAACTTCCTTCTTATTTTCATTGGTTGATCATTGATTTCTGTTAGCTTCCCTTGCCAACTTTCTACAATTCTGACCTTCAAACTCAGATTCTTTACTATTGACTTCCCTTTTCTTCTATATATTTAATTTGGAGAGTGTTGGGATTCCTACCAGGGAGCCATCAGCAGGGTCCAGAGACAGCCCCATCTCCTATATCAAGCTCTGGCTAGTAGCTATGTGATAAATGTGAAGACCCTGCCTCCATCTGTCAGCTGGGAGACACAAAGGTTCTCTCTTTCTACCCTCCGATGCCTCCTGGCTGCTCTAGGCAAGGTGAGGTGGGACTCTGTTAACGTGCTTCCCAGAGCTTCCCTTTACCTGGTGCTGCTGTTCTGTGAGTAGTGGGGCTGTGAGTGGGGCAGCAGGTACTGAGTGTTGGACTCTTGCTCTTTCAGGGGCCGGTGACCTTCGAGGAGGTAGCTGTGTATTTCACCAAGGAGGAATGGGCTCTGCTGGACCCTGTTCAGAGAGCCCTCTACAGGGATGTCATGCAGGAGAACTATGAGACGGTGACCTCGCTGGGTAAGGAGTCCTGTCCCTGGGTTATTAGAAGCTGTGGGGTCTCTAAAGAACCTGAGCAGTAATAACTTTATTCATCATCCAAGTTTGACAAGTTTCTTTGCCCCCTTTATTTCCTTCTCTCTCATACACTAGCAGGCAGCAGGGAGGGAGGAGGTTATGAGAGACGAGGAGGGAACAGAAGAAGCTCCCAAGGTGCCGGGAGGTGGTGCCAGCTGCCAGTAATGGGAAGAAGAAGAGGGCAGTGTGGAGGAAGGGCACCCAGGAAGTGGGCTGGGTGGGTCAGTGGGAGGGAGGAGAGGTTTGGGGATCTAGAGCTATGGGGGATCCCAGACCTTTAACCCGAATCCCTACCCAAACCTCAGGAAAATCCCAGACTTCAGCATAACCACTCTCACAAAGCCTCAACTTAATATAAGGCCCTGAACTGTAGCAAGCTTAGGCTACGTTTACTAAATCGTATCAGTAAATCGACCACGGCTAGATCGATCTCAGAGCGTCAATCCCGGCTGTAGTGTCGACCTGCCCTTAATAACCCATTTATCTATGTTCACCTCCTTGCCTCTCCACGCATGTTCCAAGCTAATAAGCAATTCTCTGATCATGACATCTTACCTCTAGTGAGTATGAAATTACCCACAAGATGTGAGACTGGGTCATAGATCATAAAATCAGGTCGGGGTCAACAGGAGTGAGAGTTTGGAGAGAGTCTTGTCCCCCCTCTCCCCATCTGCAGCAGCCACAAGCTGTCTTCCCTCCCGGCTCCTTGGATCTCTGAGCCGGTCCTCCTGAGGCTGCATGGCCCAGTTCTTGTTTCTGACCTTCTCCTTTTCTGGAAGAATTAGGGCTGTTGCTCCTGAATGTTAGTGTGTAATTCCCAGCCTTCTCCTCCCACTGGGGAGTTTAATTCTCCTCCCATTACACCAGAGTCACTAGATTTCCTAATTCCCCAAAATGTGCTTTGCGATGTCACAGTTCTGGGGTAGCGCCTTTGACCTGCCTCCATGGTCTGCTCAAGGAATGGCCCTCAGGTGTCAGGCCTCCAGCCAGCCCTCTCTATGGGCAGGGACCCACCTGCCTCTCCTGTGTGACCAGGGTGTGAGGATTGCAGCTTGTCCTCCACTGTGTTCACTGGACTAACGTCCAGTTCCTGTGCTTTGCTTTCTCTCCAGGGGCTGTGAGCAGTGTGTCTGAGATAGAGGTGGGACTTTTGGTGATACTTGTACAATGCCAATACACACCTCAGTTTCCTGCTGTGATTGGTATTGCTATGATTCTAAAGAGCAGGAGACGTGAGGTGTTTTGTCACGTAGCTGTCATGGGGTGATATGAATGGGTCATTAAGGACTGGCTGGGAGTAACCTACATCAATGGAATACCCGACAGAGACAAGGGAATGACTGTCACCCAGGGCCGCCCAGAGGATTCAGGGGGCCTGGGGTCTTCGGCGGCGTGTTCCCCTTATCCGCTCTGACACCACAGAGCTTTTACCCTGTGTCCCCCTGTAAACGTGGGTGTCCGGGGCTCAACCCTCCCTGGGGAGGAGGGGAGCCACGCCGGCCTTTTACACTGAGCAACAACACAAAGAGACAGTGAGGGGCTCAGGCCTTCTGCTGCAAGGCTGAGCAACAATATACAAGTCAGTGAGGTTAGGGAGGCCCAGGCCCTTTGGTGCAGGGGCTGGGCCACAATACAAGTAGTCCAGGACAGGCCCAGGCCCTCTGGTGCAGGGGCTGGGCAGCAATGCAAACAGTTCAGGACAGGCCCAGGCCCTAGGTTAGGGCAGGGCAACAACAGTCAGGGCTCAGGCCCTCTGGTGCAGGGGCTGAGCACTGGGGTGAGGGGGGAGACTGCCACCCACGAGTGGGGTGGCAGGGGGGACGCAGGCCCACCCACTCCACTGCATCCCGGCCCGGGGCCCTAGGCAGCAGCTACCACCGCTGATGGTCAGTGGGGATCCTGACCGTAACACACTGACATGGGCATTGGTTGACCTGCAGCCTGACTGGGGTCAGCTGCTCCCGGGCCACTTCCAGTTCCCCCCTCTGGGCCTACCTGGTCCGTGGCGTCTGGTCCCGGGAAGTCCAACAGCATGGGCTCCTCGCAGCCCGGGCTGGGGGGTAGGTCCGGCAGTTCCTCAGGGAAGTCTGGCCAGTTCTGCTCCGGGGGTTCCTTGGGGTAACAGCAAGGGAGAGGTGAGGTCTCCGGCGGTTCCTCCTCGTAGGTGGCATGGGGAAGCTCCTGCGGGTCCTCCCAGTAGCGAGCGAGGGGAAGCTCCGGCCAGTCTGGGCAACTGCTCAGGGCCCCTGCAGCTTCCCAGTCCCGAGCCCTCTCGGGCAGGTCAGCTCCCGACGGTGGCTGGGCTCTGACTGAGCTCTGGTGGCCGGCTTTTATGCTTCCGGGTCGCCGCCTGACCCTCTGAGGGGTGGGTTCACTGCTCTGGAGCCCAGCCCCTTCCGGTGTCTGGGGCTCAACCTTCCCCGGGGAGGAGGGGAGCCACACCGGCCTGTTACACCCCTTACCCTCTCTGACACCGCAGAGCATTTTCCCCGTGTCCTGCTCCTCCTGTTTGACTCAGTTTATATAGTAATATTCTCAGCTATACCTTTGCTTAACCAATCATTGTACTGAAATTTAATTAACCAATCCTAACACACTGAAACATAATTCTCTAACCAATTGTATCCCACTACCCTAATTAACTTACACCTAGCAAAATTAATTGTACAGCAGAGAAAAACAATTAGAGAACCAGACTGATTAACATTGTAAAAGTGGGGGCCATAAAGATAAAACAGTACAGAAATGAGGATTTCACAACCACAAGCATTGAGAAGTGATTTCTTTCCAGACAGGCTGCTATCAAACTAAGTTTTCTTTAACCATCTTAAGATCTGTTTCTTTATCTGGTGCTGATGGGCACTATCAGGACAGGATCGTCTTCCTAACAGCTCAGTAGCACCTTATTTCAGTGTGACTGGTTTGGGATGTGAGAACGTGACCCTTTGCTTCCCAGCTTATGGCTGCCCCTGCTGCTTAGCCAAAGGCCTTAGCCTAAGAACAAGGCCTCAGACGGTCACAGTAAGAGAAGGCCCTTACAAATACAGACAGTGATTTTGATTCTCTCTTTTCATACTCCTGTAAGTAGCTAAGTGATAAAAATACTCCTAAGTTCTTAAACTATAGGCTTTACAGGCAGGCCTGAATATCTCTATTCTAACAGTGGGGTCTACCCCTTCCCCCATTCTGTGTCTGTCTTGTGTATTTAGATTGTAAATTCTTCAGGGCATGGGCCATCTACTGTTCTCTGTTTGTACTTTGCCTAGCACAATGGGGACCCACTGTTAGTTGGTCCTTAGGCACTAAGGTAACGAATATAATTTATAATCATCATAACTCTCCTGCCACTTTGAGCCAAGGAAGCTGGCCTTGGGATGTTACTTCTTAAAATGAGCTGGGGTTAAAACCATGGACTATTCTTTGTGACAAGTATCCCACAAATTCCACTGACCTCCCTCGTTTTCTTTGCCTGCAGTCGGGTTTCCAGTTTCCAAACCTGATGTGATCTCCCAGCTGGAACGAGGGGAAGAGCCGTGGGTCCCAGACCTCCAGGGCTCTGAGAAAGAAGTGCTCCCAAGAGCTGCCTGCACAGGTGAGGACTTGGTTAAACCAACTTAACAACTGTGCAGGAATGCAGGAAACATTTGGGATGCCCTACAAAGACCCTGTGAGCTCTCCAAGTTCAGGATTGTTCCCTGCAGATGTGGAATCATTATGGCAGATGTCACTCATGGCGTCCCTCCTATTCTGACTGACAACTGGCAGCAGGTCGCTCCCCGATATCTCTTTCTCCTGAGTGTTCTCATGAGATGC
Source organism: Mauremys reevesii (assembly GCF_016161935.1). Taxonomy (NCBI): domain Eukaryota; kingdom Metazoa; phylum Chordata; order Testudines; family Geoemydidae; genus Mauremys; species Mauremys reevesii. The sequence continues at coordinate 3,040,084 of NC_052636.1, forward strand.
AGACCAAAACTGATCCCTTCCTCTTTCCTCTGGGGAAGGTTTTGGGGAAAATCAGCTCCTGATAGGTTTGATCTCTCCCACACGTATTTTGGATTGTTCATCCCTTTTTTCATTCCTCTCTCTGTGATTTTCTTTCTTTCCGGTGCAGGTAGTGATCTATGTCTGGATTCTCTTTGTCTCCCATCAGGTGATGGGCTGGTGAGTGAGAATGAGGAGGAGAAACCCCAGCAGGAAGATGCTGAGCAAGGAGAACCACATGGAACTTTATCAGGAAGATCCAAAGGGAATGTTTCCGGGAGTCATGCACTCCCAGAAAAAACAAAAGCCTGTGAGACTCAGGGGAGGCCAGAGGGAAACTTTAGTAGCCACTCAAACCTTATAACAAGTGAGAGAATCAACTTGGAAGAGACACGCTACACATGCCATGAATGCGGAAAAAGCTTCAATCGGAGCTCTGCCCTTATCAGACATCAGACAATCCACACGGGTGAGAAACCTTATGAATGCTCTGAGTGTGGGAAATGCTTCATCGATAGTTCAGCCCTCATCTCACATCAGCGAATCCACACAGGAGAAGCGCCCCACACATGCTCAGAGTGCGGGAAAATCTTTAGTTGGAGCTCACACCTTATCAGACATCAGAGAATCTACACAGGAGAGAAGCCCTACACATGCTCAGAGTGCGGGAAAAGCTTTAGTCGGCGCTCTGCCCTTATCACACATCAGAGAATCCACACAGGAGAGACGCCCTACACATGCTCAGAGTGTGGAAAAAGCTTTAGTCAGAGCTCACACCTTATCAGACATCGTAGAATCCACACAGAAGAGAAGCCCTACACGTGCTCTGAGTGTGGGAAAAGCTTCGGGCGGCGCTCTCACCTTATCACACATCAGAGAATCCACACAGGACAGACACCTTACTTGTGCTCTGAGTGTGGGAAAAGCTTCAATCATCGCTCTGCCCTTATCAGACATCGTAGAATCCACACAGGAGAGAAGCCCTACACTTGCTCTGAGTGTGGGAAAAGCTTCGGGCAGCGCTCTGCCCTTATCACACATCAGAGAATCCACTCAGGACAGACGCCTTACATGTGCACTGAGTGTGGGAAAAGCTTTCGTCAGAGCTCAGACCTTATCAGACATCGCAGAATCCACACAGAAGGGAACCCCTACACATGCTCTGAGTGTGGGAAAAGCTTCAATCAGCGCTCAAACCTTATCAAACACAGGAAAATCCACATGGGTGAGAAATCTTATGGATGCTCTGAGTGTGGGAAATGTTTCTTTAATCGTTCAGACCTCATCTTGCATCAGAGAATCCACACAGGGGAGAAGCCCTAGACATGCTCTGAGTGTGGGAAAAGCTTCAAGCACAGCTTAAACGTTGTCTCACATAGGAGAATCACACTCTGAGTGCAGGAAAATCTTCAATCAGCGCTCAAGCGTCATTAGACATCAGAAAATCCACATGAGAGAGAACTGTAATAAATCCCTTGACTAGGGTTGGCCAAAAAAAATTCTTTTAAAAAATCACATTTGCTCATTCCTACATAGTGATTTTTGCACCATCTTCACTGTGGTGTCTTAGCTCCACCAGATCGGTTGCCTGCTTCTGCCTTTTGCAGCTCACCCTTCTTTGGGGTCAGTCCTGTGATCTTTTCTATCAGCTCCTTTCCTTTGAGTCACAGGAGTGTGTCCCTCCTGCCAGGAATGTTCATCCTCCAGGTGGGGAGAGGTTTGATCCCAACAAGCTACACTGAGGCAAAAACTACCTGTGCCTGACAGCCACTAGGGCTGTACATGGCGTTGGCTGCTCAAGTTAGTGATCTTAATGTGAAAAATTGTAGTGCAGATACAGCCCAGGTGCAGGGGTTGGCATTAGCTTTCCCCTTGACCTGACCTAAACTCCATCACTTTCCCTAGTCTAAACAAACCCTGAGCATCACGGTTATACTGTTCCCCCATTTCACAGCCATTGTTAGTCATCGAGTTCTCCCTTGGGGAACAAATTGTTTCATTCCCAGTTGTTCTGATGTTGCTGCAGGTTGTGCTGGGGAGCAGATATTTTTATTATCAATTTCCGCACTTAAACTATATTGAACTATAACAAAGAGCAGGAACAGGGCAGGGATAGGGAAAAAAAGTCATTTCACCCACTGTAACAACAGACGTAGTTAAGGTAAGTCAGAGGGATTCCCTTATTCCCTATCACCATCCTCCTTCAATCCATGCTAGAACCTAAGAATCCTTTTCCTTTCCCCCGTTGTGGGATGGGAGACTTCCAAAAGTGCTCCCTGTGCTATAGCACACGGCTCAGCTCAGAGAATAAACCCCAAATAGCCCCTGAGCTTTGCTTTTTGAATTCTGTGTTTCCGATTACTTCAAGCCTGGGCACTGTGATTATTTACCAGTTTCTTTATCACTGTTCCTACCACTGTTTCTGTAACATATTTTGTTTTTTATGGGACAGGGTTGTTATTCCTTTGCCTAACCCCAACCTGGAAGGCCAGGGTGTCTGTTTTCTCTGGCCCCTCCTCACAGACAAATCTGACATGGTTGCACCTGCCAGGAGCAAACAAAAAGCCCCCCACACACAAAGCAGATAGACACACACAAGACACAGAAGAAACTGCATTATTTGAGCTATCAACATTTCCACTTTCCCACAGCATGTTAGTTCTGATGGTTCTTTTAATTTATTTTCTTGTAACCAGAAATGGGGAAAGAGACACTGGAGTCAGTGGAATTACAGCAGGAAGGGATAAGTCTCATGATTCGTCACTAACCAAAGGCTTTGTAAACAGAGCGATAATGTTACTGAATGGTCTGGCTAACCCTGCAGTTAGAAACAATCAGCTCTATGGGTGGTAAATTGACAGAGGCTCTGCTGCTGATCATGAAATAAAACCACATTACCTTTAAACAGCTGCTACTTCAGTGCCTCTGGAAGTACAGAAAACAATGATCTGTGTTAAAGGAAAGTTGCCATTTCTCAGAGCCCCAATTTCTATTGTGTGTGTACAGGAAGGTTTGAATGTGTAGCAGGTAGTTTGGTCAAGCTTAGCTATTTTATGTGTGTAACAGGCTCCTGCCCACCTCCAGCAGAGGTTTCAGTCGCATACGATGGCAACTTACCGAATGTCACACAAATTAGTCCATCCCTCCCCATATTCAGTCTCTGACCGGAATGTTCAAATGAGGGAGAGAACTGGGAAAGTATCGCAGTAGGAATACATTAACAAGTGGGATTAATCAGAGCTGGGCTGCAGACAGAGCCTGGTCTAGAGCTGGTGAAGTGACAGGGACACGCTCCCGCTAGTGCCGGCTCTGAAATAACAGCAGAAGCAGATCGAAGAGAATGAGCTCATGGGCAGCTGCCCTGTCAGTGCATCACTCACCTGGCAGGTGTTACACAAAACACAGCACTTCCCCCCACTGCCACCACTTCATTATACTGGCCATGGGGCTGTTTGTCCTGCAGGACTTTGATCTCTCCGGGTGGTCCGTGGTGATTCATAACAGAGCCATTAGGGGAGCAGGAGTCATCCCAATGGAAATCTCTGTACTTTTTTCTCAGTGTTACCTTCTTAGCCCTGGCTTTGGAGGTGACCTTAGCCTTATCCTGTCTTGATTTTAGGTAGGATTGTGATCACCTTCTGGGGCTTGGCAGCTTAGAACTTTTGAGGGCTTTTCTCTGCTTTTTTGGTCCCCGCTGCAGTCAGTACATTCTAGACATGGGCATGGTGACCTCCCTGGGGATCTTGACAGCTTTAGCCAGCTTCTTGGTGGCTATTTTCCTGCTCACAGCCACTGTCTTCTTCTCATGCCTTGTCCTGGCGGCCCAGCTGCTGGTTGAATGGGAAGGAGCCGAAGTGCTGGTGACTTTAGCCCGTACCAAGTGGCCTTTGCTCGTCAGACTCCTGAACCCCAACTGGATGGTTCTTGTTCTTCTGCACAGCACAGCCCTGGAGAGGAGGGATCTGCAAATGTACATTCCTATGATCCCTTTGTTTAATTGATGAAAACATAAACTAGACACTTAGAGGCTTGGAACTGATTTCAGCTGATGGACAGGTGTGCTAGGTTTTTATGCATTTGGACAGTGAAATGTTGAGTGTTTACATTCATTTCAAGCATCCCCGTATAGTGGAGCTCCTGAACATAATGGACAATGGAAATGAAAATGTTTTCCCTTTTTTCAAAAATAAAAATAAAATAATAAGAGCTTATTAGAGGGCACTTGGATTTGAAGCAGGGACCACTTGATCTGCAGTCAAACACTCTACCACTGAGCTATACCCCCATGAGAGCAGATACTTTCCCCATTGTAGCTGAAGCACATCAGTGATTCCAGTAGCAGGGGCAGGCTCTCTCTGGGGCACAGAGATTTTTCAGGGAGTTGGTGGCTCCTTTCTTTCCTCACCCTGGAGTAAACTGAGCTTTTTACTCCATGGTACATGTTTTATGGACTAACAGCAGCAGCTTGAAGAAAGAGGAGAGTGAGTATTTCACTCTCAGGGCCGAAGGGGGTCACGTCCCCTCTGTCTGACCGTTGCCATTGCAGGAGCAAAGGTTTCAATGGAATTGAATGCCCTGGCTCAGACTAGAGACACAGAAAGGTTTTGCTGTTCATTGAACAGCAAAGGAAATTGTGTCTGTATGTGAAACTGAGGAGGGACATGAAATGCCCACAGGGTGGCGCAATGCCCTAAGCGAAGGCAGGAGGGGGAAGGAATGGGGCTGAGGAATGACTGAAGTGGACTCACCTGGGATTGAAATGACATTTGTTTGTGTCAGACAGTGAGAAATGTGACATTAATTCAGATGCTGGGTTGAGGCTTCTTTAGCTGCTTGTAGAACTTGAACTTGATTTCCCAGACGGGAGAAAGGGAAAGTCTGGGGCGGCCTTTAGTCCCTGGCTGGAGCAGTGTGTGAAAAAGGCTCCAGAGACGCAGTTGGCAATTACAGGCCACTAAGGCTAACGTCAGTACCAGGCACCTTGGGTGGAATTGTAGAGCCCAATGATTAGACACATCGGTGAAGGGAATTTGCTGGGTGTAGCGGGTGGTTACCTGCTCCTGCCCTGCGGGGCTTGAAGCAGCCCAGGAGAGGGCTGGGGCTGGGGCAAGGAGCCTGGGCTGACTGGGGGAAGCAGGCTCAGCTGTGGCCATGCCCCAGTCAGGCCCAGCTGGCCCCTAGAAGAGGCTGTGAGCCAGGAGCCCGGTCAGTCTCCCTCTGCTGGTAGTGAGAGAAGGGCCTGGCTGCAGGGACCCAAGCAAGACACCTAGATTGGGAGCAGGGCTGGGGAAGGGCCAGAGGAGCTGGGAGCTCTGGCCTGGAAAGCCCCAGGCTGCAGGCCTGACTATAGGTTGAATAGGTGCAGGGCTGCAATGGGGCCGCCCAGGGGGAAGCAGAGGTGGCAGGTCCAAACCCCTTTGCCTGTGGTGAGTGGCTCATACTGCAGTCTGCCCCAGTGAACGGGGGCTGGACGGAGACTGGGCAGTAGCCAAGACTGAGGTGACGTGGGGATAGTGGGTGGGGGTTCCCCTGGGAGGGGGAGACTCAGAACTGGGGGGGTACTGCCAGGGGGTATTGCCAGGGTAAAAGGGGCACCGGGGTGTCCTGGGAGGGACAGGGGGCCAGCTGCGGTAAGGTGGATCACCGGCCTGCAGAGTGTGCTCTGAGGGCTGGAGAGCTAATTCCCAAGACAACCAGCAGGAGGTGCTGCCGGGTGAGTCTGCCCCCGCTTACATTGGGGAGGAATGAACATCCTTTTTGTAAAGGAAAATCATGCCTCACGAATCTACTATAATTCTTTGAGGGAGTCAACAAGCATGTGGATAAAGGTGATCCCGTGGATATAGTATACTTAGATTTTCAGAAAACCTTTGAGAAGGTCTCTCCCCGAAGGCTCTGAAGCAAAATGGTATAAGATGGAAGGTCCTCTGTGGGATAGGTAACTGGTTCAAAGGCAAGAAAGAAAGGGTCTGATTTTCAGAATGGAGAGAGGTAAATAGTGGTGTCCCCCTGGGGTCTGTACTGGGACCAGCACCGTTCAACATACTCTGAAGTGATCTGGAAAAAGGGGTAAACAGTGAGGTGGCAACATTTGCAGATGATACAAAACAACTCAAGTTAGTTACGTCCAAAAGAGAGTGCAAAGTGTGACAAAGGGATCTCGCCAAACTGAGTGAGTGGGCAGTAAAAAGGCAGATGAAATTCAATGTGGATAAATGCAAAGTAATGCACATGGGAAAACATGATCCCAATTCTACATCTGAACTGATGGGGTCTAAATTAGCTCTTGCAACTTAAGAAAGAGATCTTGGAGTCACTGTGGATACTTCTCTGAAAACATCTACTCAATGTGCATCGGCAGTCAAAAAAGTGAACAAAATGTTGGGAAGTCCTTAGGAAAGGGATGGCTAGCGAGACAGAAATATCATATTGCCTGTGTATAAATCTGTGGTATGCCCACTGTGACAATGCGGTTCTGGCGGGACCCAACTGAGAGTGCCAAATCAGGACCAATTGCTTAAAAAGGGCAGTCACAGCCCTAGGCTGGGGTTTTTCCACCTCTAAGGCAAACCAAACCTGCCAGACAAAAAGGACTTTGGTCTCACCCCACTGGCTAACCACAAGTCACACAAGCAATTTCTTTAGACACTCCAGTCTCCCAGTATCACCACCAGTGCACTCGTCCTGGGGATAAATGGTTATGAAAACCAACACCCCAATAAAAGGAAAAGGTTCTCTCGATCCCAAAGGACCAAGCCCCAGAACCAGGTCAATATACACATCAGATCTTACCCACAAATCACGCTGTTGCCAATCCTTTAGAATCTAAAGGTTTATTTACAAAGGGAAAAAGGTTGAGATGAGAGGTAGAATTGGTTAAATGGAATCGATTACATACAGTAATGGCAAAGTTCTTAGTTCAGGCTTGCAGCAGCGATGGCATAAACTGCAGGTTCAAATCAAGTCTCTGGAACATCCCCCATTGGGATGCGTCCTCAGTCCCTTGTGTAGAGCTTCAGTTTGTAGCAAAGTCCTCCAGAGGTAAGAAGCAGGATTGAAGACAAGATGGAGATGATGCATCAGCCTTATATAGGCTTTTCCAGGTGTAAGAACCTCTTTGTTCTTACTGTGGGAAAATCACCGCAAAATGGAGTCTGCAGTCACATGGACAAGTCTCTGTATACCTTGCTGAGTCACAAGGCGTATCTGCCTTCTCGCCATGGGTCAGTTGTGTAGCTAATGGTCCTTAATGGGCCATCAAGCAGGCTAACCAGAGCTAACACCAGCTTGTCTGGGATATCACCCAGAAGCACATCACCAACTTGAAATACAGACAGTATAGAGCCAATACACATAACTTCAACTAAAAGACAAGATTCACTTTTGCCTTCCTTGCTCGGCTTTACTCGCTCGCCCCTATTCCTGCCTTAGTTCCTGGGTTACCTGAAGGCGACGGGGGCCAGCAGTACCAGGAGGAAGTTGGGCAGCTAGACCATGGTGGCAGAAGTCCTGCCGCCACTTGCCACCCCACTCTCTTCTCCCAACCAGGGCCGGCTCCAGACCCCAGCGCGGCAAGCACGCGCGTGGGGCGGCCCTTTCCCGGGGGGGCGGCAGGCTGGGCCAGCGGACCTGCCGCAGTCATGCCTGCGGGAGGTCCACTGGAGCCCCGGGACGACCGGACCTGCCACAGGCATGACTGCAGACGGTTCGCTGGTCCCGCGGCTCGGCTGGACCTCCCGCAGGCACGCCGGCGGCAGCTCAAGCAGAGCCTCCGGACCTGCGAACCGTCCGCAGCTGCGGGAGGTCCAGCTGAGCCGCGCGACCAGCGGACCCTCTGCAGTCATGCCCGCGGGAGGTCTGCTGCTCCCGCGGCTCCGGGGCACCTCCCGCGCATGACTGCTTGGGGCAGCCAAAAAGGTAGAGCCGCCCCTGCTCCCAACGTCACATATTGGCCACCAGGGACTTGGGGCCCAGCAGCGCAACGGAAGGCAGTGGACAGAGCCACCCTCGCCTTGAAGCTCCAGCTCATTAAACCACATCTTCAATTGCTGATGGCCAATGAGAGACCGACATCACTTGCTATTTTAGCACTTGGAAATGCCATTGGCCAATCTTTGGATCTGTGTAATGCTGCGCTTCAGTTCATGGGGGAAAGGTGAGAGAAGCGACCTTTGAACAAAGGGCCTGGGGTTAACATCCTAACGCTGTCTGTCTCCGACTGTAACACTATTTAATACTGGTCCACCCTGTGCTGGTGAGTGCTCCATTGCTAGATGTTAGTACATTTCAGTTACTGTCAAAATTAAAAAGTTTCTATATGCTCAGAGGAAATGCATTTGTTTTATTTGCTTATATATGGCATGAATAAATACAGGTTTACATAACCTAGCCTGCAAATTTATCATCTTATATGACAGAGAAAATCATGCATCGAAATTGTCGGCCAAAATCATGAGCTGAGCTACAAATGCAATGAAAAATAAGATATTCAAAATTTTAACATATGGGGGGGGGGGCACCGAAGACACGTCTTGCCTGGGATGCCACTTGGTCTAGGGGAGGCCCTGTCAGGGAAAGCAGGAGTTAGTCTCACACGCCTATTTCCAGGCTGTAATCTGTGGGCGCCCTGCTCTGCGGGAGGGATCGTGGCAGCCCAGACTCAGGGCTGGAACAGGCCCTGGATTGAGGTGGTGGCTGCAGGGTTTACAGCGCTCTGATGTCTCAGACAATGTGTCTCTCCCAAAGCCTCAGATCTGCGTCCCCAGAAGGCTCCTGCGCTGCCTCCGCTCCTCTCACAGTCTATAGCAAGGAGCAGCAGCAAGGGTCAGGGATGAGCCATAGGGCACTAGGTGGGGGCAGAGGGTTCAGGAGCCCAGAGTGTTTGCCTGTCTGGGCATTTTGGCTGAGACCTCAGGGACACATTGTGAGGCAGAATCCCAGGCATCTTATGAAAGGAGCATAAGGACATAAGGACATACGAACGGCCAGACTGGGTCCATCTAGCCCAGTATCCTGTCTTCCCAAAGCGGCCAAAGCCAGGTGCCCCAGAGGGAATGAACAGAACAGGGAATCACCAAGTGACCCATCCCCTGTCACCTATTCCCAGCTCCTGGCAAACAGAGACTAGGGACACCATCCCTGCCCATCCTGGCTCAGAGCATGTCCTCCATGAATTTATTTAGCTCTTTTTTTGAACCCTGTTATAGTCTTGGCCTTCACAACCTCCTCTGGCAAGGAGTTCCGCAGGTTGACTGTGCGTTGTGTGAAAAAATACTTCCTTTTGTTTGTTTTAAACCTGCTGCCTATTAATTTCATTTGGTGACCCCTGGTTCTTGTGTTATGAGAAGGAATAAGTAACACTCCTTATTTACTTTCCCCACACCAGTCATGATTTATAGACCGCTAGCATATTTCCCCTTAGTCAGCTTTTCTCCAAGCTGAAAAGTCCCAGTCTTATTATTCTCTCCTCGTATGGCAGACACTCCATACCCGTTTCTGAACCTTTTCCAATTCCAATACATCTTTTTTAAGATGGGGCGACCATATCTGCATGCAGTATTCAAGATATGGGCGTACCATGGATTTATACAGTGGCAATAAGATTTTCTCTCTTATTCTCTATCCCTTTCTTAATGATTCCCAACATTTTGTTCGCTTTTTGCCTGCCACTGCCCATTGAGTGGATGTTTGCAGAGAACTATCCACAGTGACTCCAAGATCTCTCACTTGAGTTGGAACAGCTATTTTACATCCCATCGTTTTCTATGTAGAGTTGGGATTATGTTTGCCAATGTGCATCACTTTGCATTAATCAACATTGAATTTCATCTGCCATTTTGTTGCCCTTTCACCTAGTTTTGTGAAATCTCTTTTTAGCTCCTCACAGTCTGCTTTGGACTTAACTATCCTCTGTAGTTTTGGATCATCCGCAAATTTTGTCACCTCGCTGTTCAGCAGGTCGTTTATGAAGATGTTGACTAGTCCCAGTACAGACACCACTAGTTACCTGTTTGCATCCTGAAAACTGTCCATTTATTCCTACCCTTTGTCTCCTGGCTTTTAACCAGTTATTGATCCACGTGAGGACCTCCCAGAGGTGAACGTAAGCTGGTACATTCCGGTATGGGGTACTGACAAGAGCGGGTATGCTGTGCCAGCCCGTCCCGGCTTCCCCAGGCTGGTGATTTAAAGGGCCCAGGGCTCCCTGCAGCCTCCCAAGCGCCCCTGGCGGAGCCCCGGGGAGCAAATCACTGCCCTGGAACGCTGCTCTCTCCCGCGCTACGAACACAGAGCAGGGGCGGCGGGAGCTTCCTTACAGTGGGGGGGTCACTATTGTCTGAACTTTGGCACTCCCATGAAAACCCTTCCCTAAGGACCCACACTCACACCACCTCTCCCCCCGAGGCCACACCCACAGAATTCCTCTCCCCCCCCAAGACTCCCCCTTTCCCCCCTCCATCATTTGTCCTAACAGCCGGTAAAGAGTGGTGGGACCACGGCCCTCTAAACCCCCTGTTCCAGCACCCCTGACACAGAGCTCAGCAGCAGCAGTGTGTGTGTGCGTGTGACAGAGGCTGCTGTGCTGAGCTGAGCCAGTGAGGGAAGCGGGGGCTGATGTTGGGGCTGCCCCCACCCCCTGCCTCAGGACTGGTTGCTTGCAGCAGCTGTCTGAACATAGAGACAGTGTGCGACACACTCCCTCTCCCCACACACACAGTCTCTATCCCGCCACGCACACTGCAGTTGAAAAGCAGCTGGCAATCTAGTAAGATGCCCATGGAACGGTGGGATAGAGAAACCTGCATCATGTGATGCTGTACCAGCCCATGAGGCATTGCAAACCCTTCCCAAAACACCCTGCAGCCAGTTGCACAGTGGGATAGTTACCCACAGTGCACTGCTCTCTGGGGCCATTCAAGAGTCTAGCGTGGATGTGCTCTGGTGACACAAGGGGCATAGTGTGGACATGCAACAGCTGTTTAATTAAAACACTTTAAAGCCACATTACCCAATAGTGTAGACACAGCTTGAGAGTGAGACAAGACCCAGCTCCTTTGAAACTGAAGAACCACAGCTTCCTCTGTAGTTGGCAGGATTCCAAACCTGCGCAGGGAGACCCCCCAATGGATTTCTAGTCCAGCGCCTTAACCACTCGGCCACAACTACTTGGTTGAGATGTGTCTCACTGCACTCTAGTTCTGTTCTCACTGAGTGATCAATTCCAGTTGTTTCCTCAGACCAGCTTCCACAACACATACACTGCTGTGCCATTGTGTAAGTGTGTCCATGGCTGAACTGCAAGAATTCCTGCTCATTTCCCTTCTGGCTGGAGCATGAGGAGAGTGTGTTTGTGGTCAATGACGTTGCTGTAGATTCTTGTTCATTCCCTGCCTTGATCACTCAGACAGTCCCTTTCCTGCCATATCCCCCACACATCAGTGATTGCAATAGCAGGGGGCAGGTTTTCTCTGGGGCACTGAGATTTGTCAGGGGGTTGGTGGCTCCTTTCTGTCCTCACCCTGGAGTAAACTCAGCTTTTAATTCCATCCTTGATGTTTCAAGGAATAACAACAGACGACCGAGGAAAGAGGTGGACGGGGGGGGTCTCTGGGGTGGGCAAATGTGGTGGGGGGGGTGGACAGGGAAGGTCCGGGGAGGGGGTAGAGAGGTGTGAGCGCTGGGCAGGGTGGGTCTCGGGAGAGGCAGAGAGGTGCCAGGGGTGGGCAGGGTGGGTCTCGGGAGGGGCAGAGAGGTGGGGGCGGTGGGCAGGGCGGGTCTCAGGGCAGGGGCAGCGAGGTGGGGGCGGTGGGCGGGGCGGGTCGTAGGGGAGGGGCAGAGAGGTGGGGGCAGCAGGCAGGCCGGGGGGGAGGGGGTGGTGAGGCACCAGGTGGCCTTCTGGGTGGAGCGGTGCGAGCGAAAGGTGGACCTGCAGGTCTCAGCCACAGTGGAAGAGCGGGGGTGGGAAGTGGCCAATGGGAGTGAGGGCGGAGCACAGGTGGGGCCTCGGAGGGAGGAGAACGAGGGAAGGGGGTGGAGTGGGCAGGGCCGCCCAGAGGATTCAGGGGCCTGGGAAACAATTTTGGGGCCCCTTCCATAAAAAAAAAGTTGCAATACTCTAGAATCCTGTATTCACATGGGGCCCTGCAGGGCCTGGGGCAAATTGCCCCACCTGCTCCCTCCGGGCAGCCCTGCCCTCAGCCTCTCCTCGTAAGTCCCCTGCCTCCCAATCATTTTTGTTGCCCTCCCCTAGACTCTTTCCAATTTGTTTCTGTAGTGGGGGGGGGGGGGTGAAAGCTGGACGTGATGCTCCAGATGTGGCCTCACCAGTGCCGAATAGAAGGGAATAATCACTTCCTCGATCTGCCAGCAATGCTCCTACTAATCCAGCCAATACGACCAGGTACCCATATTGAATGCAGACCCAGCAATATTTGATAAAGTGGTTACTGTCCATTCAGGAGGTTATTTCCCACCTATTCATAAATAATGAAGATGCTCTAAGCGGAGGGGAGAGAGCTGTCCCGTCCGTGTAGTTAATCCATCTCCCCGAGAGGTGGTAGCTATGTCACTGGGGGAAGCTATGTGGGTGGGTGTGCAAGCTGTGGTGTTTACATGGATCTATAAGTTTAATCAAACCCCATTTTTAAAAGCACTGTGGTCTGGGAACAGAACAGGAGATCCCTGAGGCAGGGTCTGTCCTTCAAAATCTTTAAGATCTCTGACTTACCTACACAGTAATCATGGGGGTATAGCTCAGTGGTCGAGTGTTTGACTGCAGTTCAAATGGTCCTTGGTTCAAATCCAAGTGCCCCCTTACAAACCTCTTCCTTCAATGAAAATAATGGCATTTCCATTATGTTCAGGAGTTCCACTGAATAGGGATCCCTAAAATGAATGGAAACACTCAATGTTTTCCTGTGAAAATGCATAAAAACCTAGCAAACGTGCCTTCACTGAAATCAGTTCCAATCCTCTAAAGGATTAAAGAATCCGTATTGAGGTTGCAGGAAAAAAAATCCCCATGTGTAGAAAGAATAGTAAATATGGCAGGTGACAAGCTTGGCTTAACAGTGAAATCCTTGCTGATCTTAAACACAAAAAAGAAGCTTACAAGAAGTGGAAGACTGGACAAATGACCAGGGAGGAGTATAAAAATATTGCTCAGGCATGAAGGAGTGAAATCAGGAAGGCCAAATCACACTTGGAGTTCCATCTAGCAAGAGATGTTAAGAGTAACAAGAAGGGTTTCTTCAGGTATGTTAGCAACATGAAGAAAGTCAAGGAATGAGGGAGGTAACTTAGTGGACAGAGGATGTGGAAAAAGCTAATGTACTCAATGCTTTTTTTTGCCTCTGTCTTCATAAACAAGGTCAGCTCCCAGACTGCTGCACTGGGCAGCACAGTATGGGGAGAAGGTGACCAGCCCTCTGGGGAGAAAGAAGTGGTTCAGGACTGTTTAGAAAAACTGGACGAGCACAAGTCCATGGGGCCGGATGCGCTGCATCCGAGGGTGTTAAAGGAGTTGGCGGATGTGATTGCAGAGCCATTGGCCATTATCTTTGAAAACTCATGGCGATCGGGGGAGGTCCTGGATGACTGGAAAAAGGCTAATGTAGTGCCCATCTTTAAAAAAGGGAAGAAGGAGGATCCAGGGAACTACAGGTCAGTCAGCCTCACCTCAGTCCCTGGAAAAATCATGGAACAGGTCCTCAAGGAATCAATTCTGAACCACTTAAAGGAGGGGAAAGTGATCAGGAACAGTCAGCATGGATTCACCAAGGGCAAGTCATGCCTGACTAACCTAATTGCCTTCTATGAGGAGATAACTGGGGCTGTGGATGAGGGGAAAGCAGTGGATGTGTTATCCCTTGACTTTAGTAAAGCTTTTGATACAGTCTCCCACAGTATTCTTGCCAGCAAGTTAAAGAAGTATGGGCTGGATGAATGGACTATAAGGTGGATAGAAACATGGCTAGATCGTCGGGCTCAATGGGTAGTGATCAACGGCTCCATGTCTAGTTGGCAGCCAATTTCAAGTGGAGTGCCCCAAGGGTCGGTCCTGGGGCTGGTTTTGTTCAATATCTTCATTAATGATTAGGAGGATGGCGTGGACTGCACCCTCAGCAAGTTTGCAGATGACACTAAATTGGGAGGAGTGATAGATACACTGGAGGGTAGGGATAGGATACAGAGGGAACTAGACAAATTAGAGGACTGGGCCAAAAGAAACCTGATGAGGTTCAACAAGGACAAATGCAGAGTCCTGCACTTAGGACGGAAGAATCCCATTCACTGCTACAGACTAGGGACCGAATGGCTAGGAAGCAGTTCTGCAGAAAAGGACCAAGAGGTTACAGTGGTTGAGAAGCTGAATATGAGTCAACAGTGTGCCCTTGTTGCCAAGAAGGCTAACGGCATTTTGGGCTGTATAATTAGGGGCATTGTCGGCAGATCGAGGGATGTGATCATTCCCCTCTATTAGACATTGGTGAAGCCTCATCTGGAGTACTGTGTCCAGTTTTGGGCCCCACACTACAAGAAGGATGTGGAAAAAGTGGAAAGAGTCCAGCAGAGAGCAACAAAAAATGATTACGGGGTTGAAGCACATGACTTATGAGGAGAGGCTGAGGGAACTGGGCTTGTTTAGTCTGCAGAAGAGAAGACTGAGGGGGGATTTGATAGCTGCTTTCAACTACCTGACAGGGGGTTCCAAAGAGGATGGATCTAGACTGTTCTCAGTGGTAGAAGATGACAGAACAAGGAGCAATGGTCTCAAGTTGCAGAGGGGGAGGTTTAGGTTGGATATTAGGAAAAACTTTTTCATTCAGAGAGTGGTGAAGCACTGCAATGGGTTACCTAGGGACAGGTGCGGCTCTACGTTTTTGGCCGCCCCAAGCAGTCATGTGCGGGAGGTGCCCCGGAGCCGCGGGAGCAGCGGACCTCCCGTGGGCATGACTGCAGAGGGACCGCTGGTCCCGCGCGGCTCGGCTGGACCTCCCGCAGCTGCGGACGGTTCGCGGGTCCGGCGGCTCCGCTTGAGCTGCCGCAGTCATGCCTGCGGGAGATCCAGCCGAGCTGCAGGACGAGCGCCCCCTCCGCAGTCATGCCTGCGGCAGGTCCAGTCATCCCGGGGCTCCGATGCACCTCCCGCAGGCATGACTGCGGCAGGTTCACCGGCCCAGCCTGCTGCCCCCACCCCCGACCGCAGGGGACGCCCCTACATTTTTGCCGCCCTAGGCACCAGCTTGTTTTGCTGGTGCCTAGAGCCACCCCTGCCTAGGGAGGTGGTGGAATCTCCTTCCTTAGAGGTTTTTAAGATCAGGCTTGACAAAGCCCTGGCTGGGATGATTTAGTTGGGGATTGTTCCTGCTTTGAGCAGTAGGTTGGAGTAGATGACCTCCTGAAGTCCCTTCCAACCCTGATATTCTATGATTCTATGATTAGATTTTCTAATGGTCTCTTCTGGCCATAATTTCTGAAAAACTGAGTGTAGCATTGGGAGCAGCGTCTGCTGTTTCCCTGTCTAGCCGGCTTGCTGCCTAGAACGAACGCTCCTTGAGTGGGGTGATCCCCAGGGAGTAGCTCAAACCTGCAAAGTGCCTGGCCAGGGGCAGGACATTAGCCCAGCAAGGGAGGGGTGAGGCAGTGACATCACAAAGGCCTTTTGCAGGACCTCAGCCTATTGGTCCAAGGCGGTGGGGAGGTGGTGACCTCACAGAGAGATGCTGACATCAGCCAGGCAGGACAGGGGCGAGGGGCCAGGGAAACCTCAGAGACCCCTGTGGCTTTGCTCCAACAAGTCTCCTTCTCCAGGTCTCTCTCTGAGGACTGAGAGTGTATTCGGGTTCACGGACGTGAGCACCAGGAGGAACCTCTTCCGAGTTTTCTCCTTCCCTTTCAGTGATTTTACTAGAAAACAGCCGTCCCTGTTTAGAAGGTAAGAGCCTCCTGGAGGTTTGAAACCTGTTCAGTCTGATCCATCTGGTGACAGTTGAATTCTAGGCATGGAAAACACGAGCTTAAGGAGGCAGAATTTTATTCCACACCTGGGATTTTGTCCCTTAGAATCACTGGGGACATTGGGGTTTGTCCTTTTGTTTCACCTTTCCTTCGTCCCTCCTTTCTCTTCGTCTCTTGCTTCTTTTGTCCTTTCTCCTGTTCCTCCCAACACCAGGAGGGGTGTGCGTGAGTGTGTGTGTGTGTGTTGGGGAGTGCTCTGCAGCTCCCATTGTGAGCTCCACTCAAAAATGTGGGGCTGAAATAGTGCTCGGGCAGCGATCCCCAGCAGTGACCTGGGCCATCCTTTGGGCTCTCTGGTGAGAACCCTCAGCCTCAGTCTCTATCCTGATTGGCTGAGCAGGGGGTTATTGACAGGGAGGAGACTCAGATCCTTGTTGGTCTCTTTTAAGACCAAGGAAATAAGTCAGAACCAGTTCTATGTTTGATGGATTTTGCTGCTTCTCTGCATTAATGGTCTCTGAGCAGTTCATGATTCTCTCAAATGTTGCAGTTCTCCTCAAATACTTGCTGAATAATTCGTGTCCACTGTTGTTGGTCTGGAGCTCATCTGAGAGCACTTTATTCAGGTCATTCAATGTCTGAAATTCAAGATCCGATGGTTAGTTAGAAAATCAGGGCTCTTGGGTTCTATTCCCAACTCTGCCACTGACTGCCTGTGTGACTTAAGAGAAGTCAATTCTCCTTTCTCAGCCTGAGCTTCTCTCTCTTTCGAGTAGGGATAATAATGATCCGCTCCTACCTAGCTCAACACACTCACTCTTCCACAACACACACACTGTCTCTCCCCACACACACACAGTCTCCACACTGCAGTTGAAAAGCAGCTGGCAATCTAGTAGGATGCCCAGGGAACAATGGGATCGAGAAACCTGCATCACTGAAAGTGCAGCCATGGAGACACCACACAGCAGCCTTGCCTAGCAGGGGCAGGGGGGCGAGAAGGGACATCATCCGAGCTCCCTGCATCCAGGTCACGTTCCTCAGCCGGGCTGCGTCAGGGGAGGGCAGAGAGCAGCAGCTTCTGATGCTCCCCTCACAGCCCAGCCCAGGTGGGGAAAGTGACCAGGACGCATGGAGCACATAGTGCTGCTCCTCGCTCCCCCCAGCCTCTGTGGGGCCATGGAGGAGCATTGGGGCAGGGGAGAGCAGTGAGCACCTTTGCACGGCCACACGGTGCCCTTTGACCCCCTGGAGCCCTGGGCGGCTGCCGGGGGCCCCACCCCTAAGGCCGGCCGGGCTCCCCAGCACAAACAGCAGAGACACAGGGAGACTGGCCACCCACTGAGCAGAGGTAGCCTGGGCGGCTCGTAATGGAGGCTCGGGGGGGGGGCTCAGCCTCCCCAAACCTTGCGTTGCCAAGGGGACAGTGGGGCCCATGACTAGGGGCCCTGGCCAAATTGGGACCCGCTGGGAAAGTCTCCCCCATGTCAGCCCCAGGGCTGGAGGAGCTCCCACTCCCTGCTAAGGCCCGGGGCTGCAGCAGGGGCACAGAGCTTCTCTGGTCTCGGGGCCGCAGCGGGGCTGGGTAAAGGAGTGACCGGGTGGGGCCAGTGGGGGAAGGGGTGGAACAGAGGTGACAGTGGGTGGGGCCGTGGGTGGAAGGTGTGGAAGGGGGCGGAGCCACACTCAGAAGTGGGGGGGTCATGGTTCCGGTGCTGGGGCCCCCGCACTTGTTCTCCCTTTCCCTGGACTTGGGCATCACCAGCCCCTGCTTAGCGAGTAGGGGTCAGTGGTCCCCAAAATGTGGGGCGTGACTCCTAGGGGGACACAGAGGAAGATTGATGGGGGCACCTCAGGGCCTGAGCCAGCCCCCATGGAGGGCAGGGAGGGAGCCCCACTCAGCCCCACTCTGTCCCAGCTCTTCCCCAACCCCACCCACAGCCAGGGCCCCGGCTCCCAGCCCCGCCACGACCCCTGACCCTGTCCGCACCCCTCTCCCCAGCAAGCAACGGCCCCTCCCAGCCCGGTTCTTGACTGCGGCTTCCTAGGGGCCACAGCCATGGATACGAGGGCGCAGTGTGAAATGTTTGGGGACCACTGGGTTAGGGTGACGTCCTCAATCACTTCTCTGCAGTCCAATGAAAGCGATTCCTCACCCACCCACCCCTCCGTCAGGACGGACTAGGTACGTTCCGCTGCCCTTCACTCGTACAGGAAGGAGAATAACATTTCATTCCACTCACTCCTAAAGTGATTTGCAACCCACCACCCTCCCAAACTGGTCATTTTGGGGAAGCGGCCCCATCATGCTGCATAGCTAGGCAGAGTAGGGGTGTCTATGCAAACATGGCCTGTTCCTGAAGTCTTCCCCCAGCTCCTCACTAGATGTGAGGGGGGAGCTCATTCAGCCCCTGCTTACACTTAGTATTTAAAAACTCCTTAGTGTCCCTATCTCTGTCGGCCTTAGATTTCTCCTCCTGTCCCTCTCTTAGCAGCTCAGATGAGGTGGCCAAGTGGTTAAGGTGATGAACTGCTAATCCATTGTGCTCTGCACGCAGGGTTCAAATCCCCTCCTCATTGGATGCATTTAGTCTTCACTCCCCTTTATAGACAACCATCTCCCCCTTCGGTACAATGACAGGTCAAACAATGTTGCTTCTTGCAAACAAAATCCTTTTCAGAATCTCAGCTGCCTCCCCCCCCTTGCTTCAAATAAAATGTCTAAATCCCAGATTTCTAAAAAAATTCTCTAGTCCGGCATTTCTTAGTTTTTATCTCAAAAGGGAACAGCCTCATAATCTCCCCCAAACACCCTGGGACCTCCCCAAATAATTAAAATACCCTCAACCTGAGCAAGGCCACAACAGTGAACCAGAGCTAGTGTCTAGGCCAAGCTGTTCTGAAGGAGGCAACTCAACCATTTTGTCTCTGCTTTCCTTGGCAAAGTCTGACTGGGAAAACAAAATTCCCCAAACTGAAAATTTTCTGCTGAGAAACCACTACTAGTCTGTTTGGGGACTTTGGTTTGAATGTACTATTATTATTCTCTTCTGATTTCTGAATCAGTTTTGTCATCCAGGTGTGTTTCCAGCTGTTGAGTTGTGGGGGAGATAGGCCAATTCATAATGTCTCTACCCCCCCCCCCCCGTCATAGTTTCTTCCAACTGGCTAGGAAGTACCTTTGCTATGATGTGAGTCAAGCAGTGTCCATTGTCGCTGTGCTATCTCGGAAAAGTCTGCATTGTACACGGTTCCTGGGATAGTCCTTGGGAGTGTGGATCCCTTTAATGGGCCAGCAGCGAGTCTGGCTCCTCCATTGTCACACCTGAAAGGCTGGTGGTGGGCATTTCCCAACCTCATCTCAGTAACACACACAGAGCAAATCTTCCCAGCCAATGCTACACACACAATCCAACACAATAGTAATGTTCAACAGACCAAGACTTTTGAAACGATACCTCACCAGGCAGACTTTGTACAAACCGTATCATCATTATATGAGGGTGGTGAATATGGGGCTTCCAGGGTGCTGCTTTGAGCACAGCGAGCCACATCTGGGCTGACATGGCAATGGAGACGTACCCTTAGAGTCCATCTCTCCTGGGATAAAGATGGCAGCATGGCTGGCCTGGGTCATCTGACGTGGGCTCATGGAGCAAAGGGTATGGCTACACTTACAAATCTGCAGCGTTGGTAGTTGCAGCGCTGGTCGTCCAGCTGTGCAGGGACAGCGCTGGTGTGTGGCCACACTCACAGCTACCAGCGCTGCAGTGTGGCCACATTTGCAGCATTTGCAGCGCTGTTGGGAGTGATGAATTATGGGCAGCTATCCCAGCATTCAAGTGGCAGCAACGTGCTTTTCAAAAGAGGGGTGTGTGGTTACGCAGCCCAGCTGAGGAAAGTGACCTGGATGCAGGGAGCTCGGATGATGTCGCTTCTCACCCCCCTGCCCCTGCTAGGCAAGGCTGCTGTGTGGTGTCTCCATGGCTGCACTTTCAGTGATGCAGGTTTCTCTATCCCATTGTTCCAGGGGCATCCTACTAGATAAAATTGAGCAAGAAATGCTTCCCAGTGGTTTTTAGGACTGGAATTGCTATTTTCAACAGCCATTGCCATTTTTTTTCTAGTTTTGTTTGTTTAAAAGGAAGACAGTGATATTGCACTGGCAAATTCCCCATAGAAACAAAGAATAATAAAGGCACCTCAACTTTTCCTCATGTATGGAGGACAGTCTTATAATATGCATCCAGATCTCCTCCAATCACACAAGCTGAAAATTGTTCCACTTTACTGCAGTTCTGTAACCATGCGGGAACCAGTCCTGTCTGTGTTCTGTGCACATCCAAAATTCCTGCTGAATGACCCATCCTGGGAGCGAGTTACCAGTGACCCAGGGCTGGGGCGGAAGGAGGGTGCAGGTGTGGGGGGAGCCCAGGGCTGGGGCAGCAGAGGGTGTGTGGGTGGGAGAGCACTGGTGGGGAAGGGGGAGCCCAGAGCTGGGGCAGCATGGGGTGTGTGTGGAGGAGAGCCCAGGGCTGGGGCAGCAGGGGTGCGGGTGGGGCAGAGCCCAGGGCGGTGGCGGCAGGGGGTTCGGGTGGGGAGGCCCAGGGCTGGGGCAGCAGGGGGGTGCAGGTGTGGGGGGCAGAGCCCAGGGCTGGGGCGGCAGGGGGGCAGAGCCCAGGGCTGGGGCAGCAGGGGGGTGCAGGTGGAGGGGGCAGAGCCCAGGGCTCGGGCAGCAAGGGTTGTGGGGGGAGCCCAGGGCTGGGGTGGGGGCAGCCAAATTTGTTTCCTTGGGGCGGCAAAAAACCGAGAGCTGACCCTGCCTCCACCCACCGGGAGGTAGTCAGGAGCGGATCATTATTATCCCTACTCGAAAGAGGGAGAAGCTAAGGCTGAGAAAGGAGAATTGACTTGTCTGAGGTCACACAGCCAGTCAGTGGCAGAGTTGGGAATAGGACCCAAGAGCCCTGATTTTCAATATACCTGCCCCTGGAAATTTCCACTGCATGCATCCGACGAAGTGGGTATTCACGCATGAAAGCTCATGCTCCAAAACATCTGCTAGTCTATAAGGTGTCACAGGACTCTTTGCTGCTTTTACAAACTAACCATCAGATCTTGAATTTCAGACATTGAATGACCTGAATAAAGTGCTCTGTGATGAGCTCCAGACCAACAACAGTGCACAGGAATTATTCAGCAAGTATTTGAGGAGAACTGCAATGTCAGAGAGAATCATGAACTGCTCAGAGACCATTAATGCAGAGAAGCAACAAAATTCATCAAACATAGAACTGGTTCTGACTTATTTCCTTGGTCTTAAAAAAGACCAACAAGGATCTGAGTCTCCTCCCTGTCAATAACCCCCTGCTCAGCCAATCAGGGTAGAGACTGAGGACGGGAGGCTGAGGGTTCTCACCAGAGAGCCCAAAGGATGGTCCAGGTCACTGGTGGGATCACTGCCCGAGCTCTATTTTAGCCCAACATTTTTGGGTGGACCTCCCACAGTGGGAACTGCAGAGCACTCCCCTGCAACAGATGGATCAGACTGAACAGGTTTCAAACCTCCAGGAGGCTCTTACCTTCTAAACAGGGACGGCTGTTTTCTAGTAAAATCACTAAAAGGGAAGGAGAAAACTCAAAAGAGGTTCCTCCTGGCGCTCACGTCCGTGAACCCGAATACTCTCTCAATCCTCAAAGAGAGACCTGGAGAAGGAGACTTGCTGAAGCAAAGCCACAGGGGTCTCTGAGGTTTCCCTGGCCCCTCGCCCCTGTCCTGCCTGGCTGATGTCAGCATCTCTCTGTGAGGTCACCACCTCCCCATCACCTTTGACCAATAGGCTGAGGTCCTGCAAAAGGCCTTTGTGATGTCACTGCCACACCCCTCCCTTGCAGTGCTAATGTCCTGCCCCTGGCCAGGCACTTTGCAGGTTTGAGCTACTCCCTGGGGATCACCCCACTCAAGGAGCGTTCGTTCTAGGCAGCAAGCCGGCTAGACAGGGAAACATCAGACGCTGCTCCCAATGCTGCACTCAGTTTTTTAGAAATTAGTCGACTTTACGGCCAGAAGAGACCATTAGAGCATCTAATCTGACCCCATGCATATCACAGGCCTCCTGTATGACACAAGAGCTACTTTTGGGGCAAACACATTCCAGAAAGGCATCTAGTCTTCATGAAATGACATCAAGAGATGGAGAATCCACCACTTTCCTTGGTAGCTTGTTCTTGTGGTGAATTATCCTCGGTGTTGAATATTTGTGCCTTAGTTGTAATACGAATTTGTCTCTTTTTATCTTCCAGCCATTAGGTCTTGTTATTCCTTTCTTTGCTAGATTAAAGAGCCCTTTAATACCCAATCTTTTCTCTCCATTAAGGCACTTCAACGTTTCAATGAAGTCGCCTTTCAATCTTCTTTTGAGAAGCTAAACAGGTTGAGCTCTTTCAATAGCTCACTAGAAGGCATTTTTCTCCAACCCTCAGAACCTTTGGTGGCTCTTTGCTGCCCCAGCTCCAATTTCACAACATCTTTTTCAAATGAGGACACCAAAATTGAAGGCAGTATTCCAGTATCAGTCTCGCTGATGCCATGTCACCTCCTATGACGTTATAGACATAATCTGTAACTGTATAGATCACCATTGCGACCACCGATCTATATTTGCAGCCAATATTGTAGAAAGGTTGTCGTGTAAGGGGTCTATGGAGAGGTTCTGATTGGCTGATTATAATGATGCCATCTCTAGATGTGTATCATTTTTGTAGTTGATGTTATGAATATTGGCTCTATGCTGCCTGTATTTCAAACTTGTGCTCTGCTTCTGGGGAACACCCCAGATAAGTTGGTGTCAGTTCTGCCTCGCCTGCTTAATGGCCCATTAAGGACCATCAGCTCTACAATCGCCCCATTGAGAGAAGGCAGATACGCCTTGTGACTCAGCAATGTGTGCAGGGACCTGCCTATGGAGAGAACTCTAAGGTTTTTCTGTGCCACGTGCTGGATAGAGTGTCCTTGGGACAAAGAAAGCAAAGACCACATGGCAAGAGGCTATAAAAGGCTGATGCCTCGTCTCCATCTTATTTTCAGTCCTGCTTCATGTCTCTGGAGGGACTTTGCTACAAACTGAAGCTCTATACAAAGGACTGACTGACCCATCCCAGCGGGGGATGTTCCAGAGACTTGATGTGAACCTGCAGTTTATTCCATCACTGTTACAAGCCTGAACCAAGAACTTTGCCATTACTGTGTGTAATTAATTCCTTTAACAATTTTAACTCTCATCTATATTTCTTTCTTTTTATGAATAAACCTTTATATTTTAGATGTTGTAAGGGAAAATCCAGTGTTATCCAAGGCTTTGTAGGCCCAGGCCTCATGTCAAGCTGCCAGGGCCAGACAGACAAGCCAAGTAGGGGGCCATGGAGGAGACAGTGGAAAGTCCTAACAGTCCCCGACTGAAAAACAATTTTATAATATCCCCTTCTGTCAACACGTAACCGCATAGAACAGATAAGTAATAACAGGAAAAGCCTAATATAGACGAAATTTACTCCTGCTCCAATCAGCATTAACTTTGCAATATTTTTTTAGCAAAATAAGGAAATGATGTGTGTAACTTGCATATTACGATTGTGGTTTTAAGCTTTATAAGGCTGTCTGTAACCAGCTTCGAGGAGGCCGTTTCCATAACGGTTCTCCCCTGCGTGCTTCTAATCAATAAAAAAGGCCTCAGGCTGATCTGACTGAAAACACAACACATGGATCAATTTTTCCATAACAACGCTAAAAGATTTGCAAAAGCGTGATTTGTGGGTAAGACCTGACTCGTCTATTGATCTGCATCTGGGGCTTGGTCCTTTGAGAGAACCTTTTTCTTCTACTGGGGTATTGGTTTTCATAACCATTCATCCCCATGAGGAGTGGTGCTGGTGGTGATACAAGGTAACTGGAATAGCTGAGGGAATTGCTTGTATGATGTCCGATTGGCCAGTGGGGTAAAACCAAAGTCCTCTCTGCATGGCTGGTGTGATGTGCTTTAATAGTAAAGGGCACCCAGCCTCGGGCTGTGACTGCCCTGTTCCAAGCCATTTGTCCTGAATTGATACTCTCAGCAGTGTCCTGCCAGCGGTCGCATTGTTACAGCGGTCGTCCAGGATTACAGCTGGAAACTCTCCGAAGCTCAGGATGCGCTTCCTCAGCTAGGGGAAGTACGTAACCCACACACCTCCAGGGTGTGGTGGGGTGTCCCAGCTAGTGGCACCGAGATCACTTAGAGGGAGCAATAAAACATGTCTTCTATACAGCCCTCGCTAACAGCCAGGTGGCTTTTAGTTCATGCTGTAGAGGCCCACACACTAAGCTCCAGAGGTCCCCGGTTCAATCCCGCCCACCACTGCGTTACCAACCTGGATCTGTCAGAATAACAGAGGCAGCTGCCACCCCAAGGAGAGAGCTGCCATGCCACACCCGGCTGAGAAGAGGTACCAAGCAGTGAGTTGACACCCTTCAGAGCTTCCTGTGATAAACTGTGAACTTGGGACAATAGCGGGGTGGTAAGAAGTGTTGCCCTCAGAATGGCCTGGGTCAGAACCCATGGGAGGCCCTGGGCTCCCCCGCCATCTGCTGCATCCTTCCCCCCAAAAGGGCCGAAACCCTGACCAAGAGGCAACATCCCCACGAGCAAAGGCCATCACGAGGCATCTGTCTTCGAAAGTTTGCAGAGGATGCGGGAGCAGAAAGGGGAGAGAGGATGAGGGTGGCTCTTGGGAAGAGGGAGGGAGGGAGCCTTATGGGAAGCTCTTGTTTACCGCCATCAACCCAATGATCAGATCATTGATGCCTAGAATCTTCCCGGACATGTTGTAATTGATTGGATCTAGGTTTTAAAATGGGTACCACATTTGCAGACGGAAAAATGTCAACGAGTTGAGTGGAAGGCCATTGCAAGCTCAGCTAATTAGGCAATGTGGCTAATGCCCCATCTAACAAGCTCCTTAAACAATACCTCCCAGTTTTCATTCGCATTGTTCTGTTTAGTGTTTTTCTCCAAAACACTTTTACTAAACCTTTGGGTCAGCTTTGGAAAGTTAGCCCTTTCAGCGCACCAAATATAAATATTGCTGGTGGAGACTGCCCTCTATTGTTCATAAGAACAGCCATACTGGATCAGACCAATGGTCCAGCCAGCCCAGAATCCTGTCCTCCCACAGTGGCCAATGCCAGGTGCCCACGAGGGAATCGACAGAAAAGGGAATCATCAAGCGATCCATCCCCTGTCGCTCATTCCCAGCTTCCGGCAAACAGAGGCCAGGGACACTTCAAGAGCATGGTTTTCTATCCCTGCCCATCCTGGCTAATAGTCAATGATGGACCTGTCCGCCATCAACTTATCTAGTTCTTTGGTGGACCCTGTTATAGTCTTGGCCCTCACAACATCCTCTGGCAACGTTTCCCCAGGTTGACTGTGTGTTGGGTGAAGAAATACTTCCTTTGGTTTGTTTTAAACCTGCTGTCTATTCCTTTCATCAGGTGACCCCAGTTCTTGTGTTATGAGAAGGAGTAAATAGCACTTCCTTACAGATCCAGACTAACACGGCTACCCCTCTGATACTTCCTTATTTACTTTCTCCAAACCCGTCATCATTTTATAGACCTCTATCCTAGCCCCTCCTTAGTCATCTCTTTTCCAAGCTGAAAACTCCCCTCAGTCTTAGTAATCTCACCTCACATGGAAGCTGTTCCATACCCCAATCATTTTGGTTGCCCTTTTCTGTGCCTTTCCCAATTCCGATATATCTTTTTGAGATGGGTGTCCAGCTCCAGTATTCAAGATGTGGGCAGACCACAGATATATAGACAGGCAATATTATATTTCTGTCTTGTTAGCCATCCCTTTCCTAAGGACTTCCCAACATTTTGTTCGCTGTTTTGACTGCCGATGCATATTGAGTAGATGTTTTCAGAGAAGTATCCACAGTGACTCCAAGATCTCTTTCTTAAGTTGTAAGAGCTAATTTAGACCCCATCAGTTTAGATGTAGAATTGGGATCATGTTTTCCCATGTGCATTACTTTGCACTGATCCACATTGAATTTCATCTGCCTTTTTGCTGCCCAGTCACTCAGTTTGGTGACATCCCTTTGTCACACTTTGCACTCTCTTTTGGACGTAAATAACATGAGTTGGTTTGTTTCATCTGCAAATGTTGCCACCTCACTGTTTACCCCTTTTTCCAGATCACTCAGGAGTATGTTGAACAGTGCTGGTCCCAGTACAGACCCCAGGGGGACACCACCATTTACCTCTCTCCATTCTGAAAATCAGACCCTTTCTTTCTTGCCTTTGGATCAGTTACCTATCCCAGAGAGGACCTTCCATCTTATCCCATTTTGCTTCAGAGCCTTTGGGGAGAGACCTTGTCAAAGGTTTTCTGGAAATCTAAGTATACTATATCCACGGGATCACCTTTATCCACATGCTTGTTGACTCCCTCAAAGAATTATAGTAGATTCGTGAGGCATGATTTTCCTTTACAAAAACCATTCTCCATTATGTTCAGGAGCTCCACCATACGAGGATGCTTGAAATGAATGTGAACACTCAACATTTCGCTGTCCAAATGCATAAAAACCTAGCAAACCTGTCCATTAGCTGAAATCAGATCAAATTCTCTAAGTGTCTAGTTTATGTTTTCATCAATTAAACAAAGGGATCATATGAATGTACATTTGCAGATCCCTCTTCTCCAGGGCTGTGCTGTGCAGAAGAACAAGAACCACATCCAGTTGGGGTTCAGGAGTCTGACGAGCAAAGGCAACTTGGTGTGGGCTAAAGTCACCAGCACTTTGGCTCCTTCACATTCAGCCAACGGCTGGGCCCCCAGGACAAGGCATGAGAAGAAGACAGTGGCTGTGAGCAGGAAAATAGCCACCAAGAAGCTGGCTAAAGCTGTCAAGATCCCCAGGGAGGTCACCATGCCCATGTCTAGAATGTACTGACTGCAGCGGGGACCAAAAAGGCAGAGAAAAGCCCTCAAAAGTTCTAAGCTGCCAAGCCCCAGAAGATGATCAAAATCCTACCTAAAATCAAGACAGGATAAGGCTAATGTCACCTCCAAAGCCAGGGCTAAGAAGGTAACACTGAGAAAGAAGTGATTTCCATTGGGATGACTCCTGCTCCCCTAATGGCTCTGTTATGAATCACCATGGACCACCCGGAGAGATCAAAGTCCTGCAGGACAAACAGCCCCATGGACAGTATAATGAATTGGTGGCAGTGGGGGGGGGGGAAGTGCTGTGTTTTGTGTAGCACCTGCCAGGTGAGTGATGCACTGACAGGGCAGCTGCCCATAGCTCCCACATGAGCTCATTCTCTTCGATCTGCTCCTGCTGTTATTTCAGAGCCAGCACTAGCGGGAGTGTTCCCCTGTCACTTCACCAGCTATAGAACAGGCTCTGTCTGCAGCCCAGCTCTGATTAATCCCACTCGTTAATGTATTCCTACTGTGATACTTTCCCAGTTCTCTGCCTCATTCGAACATTCTGGTCAGAGACTGAATATGGGGAGGGATGGACTAATTTGTGTGACATTCGGTAAGTTGTCATCGTATGTGACTGAAACCTCTGCTGGAGGTGGGCAGGAGCCTGTTACACACATAAAATAGCTAAGCTTGACCAAACTACCTGCTACACATTCAAACCTTCCTGTACACATACAATAGAAATTGGGGCTCTGAGAAATGGCAACTTTTCTTTAACACAGATCATTGTTTTCTGTACTTCCAGAGGCACTGAAGTAGCAGCTGTTTAAAGGCAATGTGCTTTTATTTCATAATCAGCAGCAGAGCCTCTGTAAATTTACCACCTGTAGAGCTAATTGTTTCTAACTGCAGGGTTAGCCAGACCATTCAGTAACATTATCGCTCTGTTCACAAAGCCTTTGGTTAGTGATAAATCATGAGACTTATCCCTCCCTGCTGTAATTCCACTGACTCCAGTGTCTCTTTCCCCATTTCTGGTTCCAAGAAAATAAATTAAAACAACCATCAGAACTAACATGCTGTGGGAAAGTGGAAATGTTGATAGCTCAAATAGTGCAGTTTCTTCTGTGTCTTGTGTGTGTCTATCTGCTTTGTGTGTGTGACCAGTGGGGCTTTTTGTTTTCTCCTGGCAGGTGCAACCATGTCAGATTTGTCTGTGGGGAGGGGCCAGAGAAAACAGACACCCTGGCCTTCGAGGTTGGGGTTAGGCAAAGGAATAACAACCCTGTCCCACAAAGAACAAAATATGTTACAGAAACAGTGGTAGGAACAGTGCTAGAGAAACTGGTAAATAATCACAATGCCCCGGCTTGAAGTAATCGGAAACACAGAATTCAAAAAGCAAAGCTCAGGGGCTATTGGGGTTTATTCTCTGAGTTTAGCCATATGTTATAGCACAGGAGCACTTTTGGAAGTCTCCCATCCCACAACGGGGGAAAGGAAAAGGATTCTTAGGTTCTAGCATGGATTGAAGGAGGATGGTGATGGGGAATAAGGGAATCCCCTGACTTACCTAACTACGTCTGTTGTTACAATGGGTGAAATGACTTTTTTTCCCTATCCCTGCCCTGTTCCTGCTCTTTGTTATAGTTCAATATAGTTTAAGTGAGGAAAATGATCATAAAAATATCTGCTCCCCAGCACAACCTGCAGCAACATCAGAACACCTGGGAATGAAACAATTTGTTCCCCAAGGGAGAACTCGATGACTAACAATTGCTGTGAAATGGGGGAACAGTATAACCGTGATGCTCAGGGTTTGTTTAGACTAGGGAAAGTGATGGAGTTCAGGTCAGGTCAAGGGGAAAGCTAATGCCAACCCCTGCACCTGGGCTGCATCTGCACTACAATTTTTTACATTAAGATCACTAACTTGAGCAGCCAACGCCATGTACAGCCCTAGTGGATGTCAGGCACAGGTAGTTTTTGCCTCAGTGTAGCTTGTTGGGATCAAACCTCTCTCCCCCCACCTGGAGGTGATGAACATTCCTGGCAGGAGGGACACACACTCCTGTGACTCAAAAGGAAAGGAGCTGATAGAAAAGATCACAGGACTGACCCCAAAGAAGGGTGAGCTGCAAAAGGCAGAAGCAGGCAACTGATCTGGTGGAGCTGAGACACCACAGTGAAGATGGTGCAAAAATCACTATGTGGGAATGAGCAAATGTGATTTAAAAAAAATTTTTTTTTGGCCAACCCTAGTCAAAGGATTTATTACAGTTCTCTCTCATGTGGATTTTCCTATGTTTGATAAGGTTTGAGCGATGATTGAAGCTTTTCCCACACTCAGAGCATGTGTAGGGCTTATCCCGTGTGTGGATTCTCTGATGTAAGATGAGGTCTGAACGATTAAAGAAACATTTCCCACACTTAGAGCATCCATAGGGTTTCTCACCCATGTGGATTTTCCTATGTTTGATAAGGTTTGAGAGCTGATTGAAGCTTTTCCCACACTCAGAGCATGTGTAGGGCTTCTCTCCTGTGTGGATTCTACAATGTCTGATAAGGTTTGAGATCTGACTAAAGCTTTTCCCACACTCAGAGCACGTGTGGGGCGTCTGTCCTGTGTGGATTCTCTGATGTGTGATAAGGTGAGAGCGCTGCCCGAAGCTTTTCCCACACTCAGAGCATGTGTAGGGCTTCGCTCCTGTGTGGATTCTACGATGTCTGATAATGTCTGAGCTCTGACTAAAGCTTTTCCCACACTCAGTGCACGTGTAAGGCGTCTGTCCTGTGTGGATTCTCTCATGTCTGATAAGGTGAGAGCTCTGACTAAAGACTTTCCCGCACTCTGAGCATGTGTAGGGCTTCTCTCCTGTGTGGATTCTACGATGTCTGATAAGGACAAAGCTCTGACTAAAGCTTTTCCCACACTCAGTGCACGTGTAAAGCGTCTGTCCTGTGTGGATTCTCTGATGTGTGATAAGCTGAGAGCTCCGCCCGAAGCTTTTCCCACACTCAGAACATGTGTAGGGCTTCTCTCCTGTGTGGATTCTCTGATGTGTGATAAGATGAGAGCGCCGCCTGAAGCTTTTTCCACACTCTGAGCATGTGTAGGGCGTCTCTCTTGTGTGGATTCTACAATGTGTGTTCAGGGTAGACCTCTGACTAAAGCTTTTCCCACACTCAGAGCATGTGTAGGGCGTCTCTCCTGTGTGGATTCTCTGATGTCTGATAAGGTCTGAGCTCTGACTAAAGATTTTCCCGCACTCAGAGCATGTGTAGGGCTTCTCTCCTGTGTGGATTCTATGATGTCTGATAAGGGCAGACCTGTGACTAAAGCTTTTCCCACACTCAGTGCACGTGTAGGGCGCCTCTCCTGTGTGGATTCTCTGATGTGTGATAAGTTGAGAGCTCTGCCCAAAGCTTTTCCCACACTCAGAGCACGTGTAGGGCGTCTCTCCTGTGTGGATTCTCTGATGTCTGATAAGGTCTGAGCGCTGACTAAAGATTTTCCCGCACTCTGAGCATGTGTGGGGCGCTTTTCCGGTATGGATTTGCTGATGTGAGATGAGGGCAGAGCTCCGATTGAAGCTTTTCCCACACTCATGGCATGTGTAGCGTGTCTCTTCCAAGTTGATTCTGTCACTTGTTATAAGGTCTGAGTGGCTACTAAAGTTTCCCTCTGGCCTCCCCTGAGTCTCACAGGCTTTTGTTTTTTCTGGGAGTGCATAACTCCCGGAAACATTCCCTTTGGATCTTCCTGATAATGTCCCAGGTGGTTCTCCTTGCTCAGCATCTTCCTGATGGGGTTTCTCCTCCTCATTCTGACTCACCAGCCCATCACCTGATGGGAGACAGAGAGAATCCAGACACAGGTCACTCCCTTTGCCGGAAAGAAAGAAAATCTCAGAGAGAGGATTGGAAAGGGATGAACAATCCAAAATATGTGGGGGAGAGATCAAACCTATCAGGAGCTGATTTTCCCCAAAACCTTCCCCAGAGGAGAGAGGAAGGGATCAGTTTTGGTCTGCATCTCATGAGAACACTCAGGGAAAGAGAGATTGGGAGGGACCTGCTGCCAGTTGTCAGTCAGAATAGGAGGAAGCCATGAGTGACATCTGCCGTAACGATTCCACATCTGCAGGGAACAATCCTGAACTTGGAGAGCTCACAGGGTCTTTGTAGGGCATCCCAAATGTTTCCTGCATTCCCACACAGTTGTTGAGTTGGTTTAACCAAGTCCTCACCTGTGCAGGCAGCTGTTTGAAGCACTTCTTTCTCAGAGCCCTGGAGGTCTGGGACCCATGGCTCTTCCTCGTTCCTGCTGGGAGATCACATCAGGTTTGGAAACTGGAAACCCTACTGCAGGCAAAGAAAACAAGGGAGGTCAGTGGAATTTGTGGGATACTTGTCACAAAGAATAGTCCATGGTTTTAACCCCCAGCTCATTTTTAGGAAGTAACATCCCAAGGCCAGCTTCCTTGGCTCAAAGTGGCAGGAGAGTTATTATGATTATAAATCATATTCATTACCTTAGTGCCTAAGGACCAACTAACAGTGGGTCCCCATTGTGCTAGGACAAGTACAAACAGAGAATAGTAGATGGCCCATGCCCTGAAGAATTTACAATTTAAATACACAAGACAGACACAGAATGGGGGAAGGGATAGACCCACTGTTAGAACAGAGATATTCAGGCCTGCCTGTAAAGCCTATAGTTTAAGAACTTAGGTGTATTTTGTATCACTTAGCTACTTACAGGAGTGTGAAAAGAGAGAATCAAAATCACTGTCTGTATTTGTAAGGGCCTTCTCTTACTGTGACCGTCTGAGGCCTTGTTCTTAGGCTAAGGCCTTTGGCTAAGCAGCAGGGGCAGCCATAAGCTGGGAAGCGAAGGGTCACATCCTCACATCCCAAACCAGTCACACTGAAATAAGGTGCTATTGGGCTGTTAGGAAGATGATCCTGTCCTGATAGTGCCCATCACCACCAGATAAAGAAACAGATCTTAAGATGGATAAAGAAAACTTAGTTTGACAGCAGCCTGTCTGGCAAGAAATCACTTCTCAGTGCTTGTGGTTGTGAAACCCTCATTTCTGTATTGTTTTATCTTTATGGCCACCACTTTTACAATGTTAATCAGTCTGGTTCTCTAATTGTTTTTGTCTGCTGTACAATTAATTTTGCTAGGTGTAAGTTAATTAGGGTAGTGGGATACAATTGGTTAGAGAATTATGTTTCAATGTGTTAGGATTGGTTAATTA
Source organism: Mauremys reevesii (assembly GCF_016161935.1). Lineage (NCBI taxonomy): Eukaryota > Metazoa > Chordata > Testudines > Geoemydidae > Mauremys > Mauremys reevesii. The sequence goes on from NC_052636.1 coordinate 3,072,308, forward strand.
AATTTCAGTACAATGATTGGTTAAGCAAAGGTATCGCTGAGACTATTACTATATAAACTGAGTCAAACAGGAGGGGGAACAGGGGACACAGGGTAAATGCTCTGCGGCATCAGAGCTGGTAAGGGGGACACGGGGAAAATGCTCTGCGGTGTCAGAGCGGATAAGGGGGACACGCCGCCGAAGACCCCAGGCCCCCTGAATCCTCTGGGCGGCCCTGGGTAACAGTCATTCCCTTGTCTCTGTCGGGTATTCCATTGATGTAGGTTACTCCCAGACAGTCCTTAATGACCCATCCATATCACCCCATGACAGCTACATGAAAGCAAAGCACAGGAACTGGACGTTAGTCCAGTGAACACAGTGGAGGACAAGCTGCAATCCTCACACCCTGGTCAAAAAGGAGAGGCATGTGGGTCCCTGCCCATAGAGAGGGGCTGGCTACAGGCCTGATACCTGAGGGGCCATTCCTTGAGCAGACCATGGAGGCAGGTCAAAGGCTTCGCTACCCCAGAACTGTCACATTGCAAAAGCACATTTTGGGGAATTAGGAAATCTAGTGACTCTGGTGTAATGGGAGGGAGAATTAAACTCCCCCAGTGGGAGGAGAAGGCTGGGGAATTACACACTAACATTCAGGAGCAACAGCCTCTAATTCTTCTGGAAAAGGAGAAGGTCAGAAACAAGAACTGGGCCACGCAGCCTCAGGAGGGACAGGCTCAGAGATCCAAGGAGCCTGGAGGGAGACAGCTTGTGGCTGCTGCAGATGGGGAGAGGGGGGACAAGACTCTCTCCAAACTCTCACTCTTCTTGACCCCGACCTGATTTTACGATCTATGACACAGTCTCACGTCTTGTGGGCAATTTCATACTCGCTAGAGGTAAGATGTCATAATCAGAGTATTGCTTATTAGCTTGGAACATGCGTGGAGGGGCAAGGAGGTGAACATAGATAAATGGGTTATTCAGGGCAGGTCGACACTACAGCCGGGATTGACGCTCTGAGATCGATCCAGCCGTGGTCTATTTAGTTTTAGTAAATGTAGCCTACGTTTGCTACAGTTCAGGGCCTTATATTAAGTTGAGGCTTTGTGAGAGTGGTTATGCTGAAGTCTGGGATTTACCTGAGGTTTGGGTAGGGATTCAGGGTTAAAGGTCTGGGATCCCCCATAGCTCTAGATCCCCAAACCTCTCCTCCCTCCCACTGACCCACCCAGCCCACTTCCTGGGTGCCCTTCCTCCACACTCCCCTCTCCTTCTTCCCATTACTGGCAGCTAGCACCACCTCCCGGCACCTTGGGAGCTTCTTCTGTTCCCTCCTCGTCTCTCATTACCTCCTCCCTCCCTGCTGCCTGCTAGTGTATGGGAGAGAAGGAAAAAAAGGGGGACAAAGAAACTTGTCAAACTTGGATGATGAATAAAGTTATTACTGTTCAGGTTCTTTAGAGACCCCACAGCTTCTAATAACCCAGGGGACAGGACTCCTTACCCAGCGAGGTCACCGTCTCATAGTTCTCCTGCATGACATCCCTGTAGAGGGCTCTCTGAGTGGGGTCCAGCAGAGTCCATTCCTCCTTGGTGAAATACACAGCCACCTCCTCGAAGGTCACCGGCCCCTGAAAGAGCAAGAGTCCAACACTCAGTACCTGCTGCCCCACTCACAACCCCACTATTCACGGAACAGCAGCACCAGGGAAATGGAAGCTCCGGGAGGCACATGTTAACAGAGTCCCACCCCACCTTGCCTAGAGCATCCAGGAGGCATCAGAGGGTGGAAAGAGAGAACCTTTGTGTCTCCCAGCTGACAGATGGAAGCAGGGTCTTCACATTTATCACATAGCTACTAGCCAGAGATAGATATAGGCAATGGGGCTGTCTCTGGACCCTACTGGTGGCTCTCTGGTAGGAATCCCAACACTCTCCAAATAAAACATATGGAAGAAAGGGGGAAGTCAATAGTAAAGAATCTAAGTTAGAAAGTCAGAATTGTAGAAAGCTGGCAAGGGAAGCAATCAGAAATCAATGATCAACCAATGAAAATAAGAAGGAAGTTTTAAAAGTACAAAATTAATCCTAACAATGGTAGTGTACATTACTAGATGGAAATGGCAGAATCATCAAAATAATGCAGAAGAGATAAAAGTGTTCAATAAATATTTCTCTCCTGGATTTGGAGAAAAACAGATGATGTAACTCATATCATAAGATGTTGACGCTGACAGTCTTTCCATTCCAACAATAACTCACGAGGACATTAAACAGCAGCTATTAAAAGTTAGATGTGTTTAAATTAGTGAGTCCAGATAACTAGAGTTTTGAAAGACCTGCTGGAGGAGCGTGGTGGACTGTTAATGTTGATTTTAATTAGGACTTGGAACACTTGGGAAATTCCAGAAGACTGGAATAAAACTAATGCTGTGCCAATATTTAAAAACTATCAAAGAGGCAGCGCAGCTAATGACAAGTGTGTCGGTCTGAAATCGATACTGGGCAAGAGAATGGAGCAGCCGATACTGGATTTCATTAATAAAGAAAGGAGGGTAATATAATTAGTACCCATTAAAAAGGTGTAGACACAATAGATCCTATCAAACTAACTGTATATCCTTACTGGATGAGATCAAAAGTTTGGTTGCAGCTAATAGTACTGATGTAATATACGTAGGCATATGAGTTGCTTCAGCACAATATTTTGACTAGAAAGGTACAAAATACACACGGCATACATTAAATAGATTAAAAACTGGGATTGTAAATAGGGAACCATGGCCGAGTGGATTTCCTTCTAGGGGGTTCCCACAAGGATTGGATCTTGGCCCTCTGCTATTTAACATTCTTATCAATGACCTGGAAGAGAATGTAAAATCATCACCGATAACGTTTGCAGTTGCCACAAAGACTGGGGGTGGGGGGTAACTAATGAAGTGTCAGTAGGTTCAGGCTCCAGCATTGGGAGTCTGGGAAGTTTTCCCATCCCTGGCTGGAGGGTTATTTCCTGTTCCACAAAGACGGGAAGTTCCATTCCCAACTCCTGTGCCTTGAAATTAGGCCCTATCTGACACTACAGTCCATATTCAGCATAGTGGCAGGATTATAATATGATTAGGACATGAGCCATTTTGTACAAGATGAGTCATGTGCGGTGTCATCGGAAAAGTTATAATTTGCTGAATATGATTATCCTACCTGTGTACATGGATCATGTTTGTATCTGAAGTTATGGATATTGACTCTGTATCTGTCTTTCAAATGTGCTTACTCTGGGTAACAGCCACAACGAGCCTTTCAGGTACAACAATGAAGAAGCCAGACAGTGCTGATGGTTCAGCAACAAAGACATGTGACCAGACCACATGACAATGAACTTCATTTTGGTACCTGTATTTTTCCACAAACTGGACTGGGAACTGAGTTTAGAAAAAAGGGTTCCCGCCATATGGAAAAGCTACATAAGGTGGGTGTGACATCATCTCTTGGCCTCATTCCCTGCACAAGAGAACTCCTGGAAGCACCTGAGGAACAAAGACTGAACTGGGGGAAGTGCTGGTCCCAGGGTAAAGGGATTTCTACCTTGTGTATGGAAACTTGGGGGACTGCTTGTAACATCAGTCAGGGTGAGAAATTGCTAATTCAAATTCTATCCATCTAGTATGTTAGGCTTGGTTTGAGTTTTTGGTTATTTGCTAAGTAATCTGCTTTGATCTGTTTGCTAACACTTATCGCCGGGAAATTGGCTGTTGTCTTCTCTCTCTCCTTGAGTGGCTCAGGTAAAGCACTCAAGTAGCTTAGTTGGATGCCTGGCGCCACCTGCTGTCGTGTTGGGTGATAACAGGCCCTGGAGAGGCTGGCTGAATCTCCAGCAAAGCAGTGTGAGAAGGGCCAGCCCAACTAGAGGGTTAGAGGGCACAGCGGTTCCCAGAAGCCCCCCAGACTGCACCCTGGGGTGACAACCCATCACACCCTACATTACACAAGTCTCAGCAGGTTTGTCCATCCTGTCCCCTCCTTTCTCCACCCGAGATATTTCCTGCCTCCCACCACCTCTAGCAGCTCCCACCAGTGGTGAGCTCCAGCCGGGTGGCATGAACCAGTTGTTAAATTTAGAAGACTTTTTAGAACCGGTTTTTCCAGGATAAGCGGTTCTAAAAAAGCTTTTAAATTTAACAAAGGCTCGGGCAGCTGTCCACCCGGCCCCCGACCCCAGCTCGCCTCCCCCTCTCCTGTGAACGCTCCGCCCTCCTTCTCCTCCCCCTCCCCTGCTTCCCACAAATCAAATGTTTGCAGGAAGCCTGAAACAAGCAGCAGGCAGGTAAGCTGGGCTGGGGGGGGGGACAGCGCGCGCGGCCCAGTCCGGCTCCACCTGAGCGGCTCCCCCTGGCCCCAGCCAAGCACCCCTGGCTCGGGCTGATCCCGGCTGAGCGGCTCAGATCCGGCCCAGCACGGGCCCTGCAGCACCGGTCCCGGCCGAGCGGCTCCAGCCCAGATCGGGGAGTCGGGTCCTGTGACACCAGTCGTGGTCCTGGCAGAGCTGGCCGCGGTCCCGGCTGAGCGGCTCCAGCCCGGATCGGGGAGTCGGGTCCTGCGGCCCAGTCGCGGTCCTGGCAGAGCGGACCCGGTCCTGGCCCCAGGCAGTGTGGTAAGGGGCTAGGGAACAGGGAGGGGGTGTTCGGTGGCTTGTGGAGGGCTGGATAGGGGTCGGGGCGGTCAGAGGGCAGGGTACAAGGAGGTTGAATGGGGGCAAGGGTCCTGGGGGGCAGTCAGGAAGGAGCAAGGGTTGGATGAAGTGCTGGGGGGCAGTCAGGGACAGAGAGAAGGGGTGGTTGGATGGGACAGAGGTTCCAGGGGGGCATCAAGAATGAGAGGAGGGGTTTGATGGGGCAGCAGGGGGCAGTCAGGGGATGGGGGGATGGGTCAGGGGTCCCCGGGGGGTGTCAAGGAGCATGGGGGTTGGATGGGGCACGACCCTGGGGGCATGACCCCCTTGTGAGGTGAGGACAAGGGAACCTGTTGTTAATATTTTGGCAGCTCATCACTGGCTCCCACCCTCCTATACATTTACTGCTTCTCTCCCTCCAAGCAGAACCCACCACCAGCTCCCTGAGAATCCCTTACCTGAGCCAGCTCCATTGCAGCCATTTTCTTCCCCCTGGGAGGAGGGGATGATCTGGAGCAAAATGTGGACATTAATCTGTAGCCTGCCAGGGCGAGAAGGGCAATGTGAGAGAATTCAGACAGGGTTTCTGTCCTTTCCACATGTCGATTCCCCCCAGGATTTTCCCTTGCTAATGGACATTCTAGGTTCTGCCACACTGTGAAGCACAGAGTGACCTTCTCCCAGTACAGGCGTCCCACCAGGGTATAGCCGTCTGACACAGGGTGAAACCCTCCCAGCAGCAGAGTCTCTCCGTTACACTTATCAAGTTTGTGGGTGATACCAAGCTGGGAGGGGTTGCAAGGACTTTGGAGGATAGAACTGAAATTCAAAATCATCTGGACAAACTGGAGAAATGGTCTGAAGTAAATAGGATGAAATTCAATAAGGACAAATGCATAGTACACCTCTCAGGAAGGATCAATCAGTTGCACACATACAAAATGGGAAATAACTGCCTAGGAAGGAGCGCTGTGGAAAGGGATCTGGGGGTTCTAATGGATCACAAGCTAAATAGGAGTCAACAGTGTTGCAAAAAAGCAAGTATCATTTTGGGAAGTATTAGCAGGAGTATTGTAAGCAAGACACGAGAAGAAATTCTTCTGCTCTACTCCACGCTGATTAGGTCTCAACTGGAGTAGTGTGTCCAGTTCTGGGGGCCACATTTCAAGAAAGATGTGGGCAAATTAGAGAAAGTCCAGAGAAGAGCAACAAACATGATTAAAGATCTAGAAAACATGACCTATGAGGGAAGATTGAAAAAAACTGGGGAAGACTCAGAGGGGACGATCACAGTTTTCAAGTACATAAAAGGTTGTTACAAAGATGCCGGAGAAAAATTGTTCTTCTTAACCTCTGAGGATAGGACAAGAAGCAATGGACTTAAATGGCAGCAAGAGCGGTTTAGGATGGAGATTAGGAAAAAAACCTCCCTGTCACGGTGGTTAAGCACTGGAATAAATTGCTCAGGGAGGTTGTGGAATCTCCATCACTGGGGATATTTAAGAGCAGGCTGGACAAACACCTCTCAGGGATTGTCTAGATAATACTGAGTCCTGCCTTGAGTGCAGGGGACTGGCCTAGCTACCTCTCGAGGCCCCTTCCAGTTCTATGATTCTAAGAACCAAAGGCCAGAGACGAGCAGAATGAAAGGAGTCACTCTGGGGATTCTCCCTGTCACTGTCCCCAAGGCAGCTCTCTCAGGTTTACAAAGCTGTTTGATGCTCCAGCCCTTATCCAGTCTCTCCTGGGAGTGCCCCCTTCATGGGCTGGGCCTAGTTTTAGCCTTTGGGAAGCGTGACCCCGGGGGCTCTGAGACTGGGCCTTCTTGCCTCAGCACATCTTGTTCCTTTCTGTGGCTCCCCAGGGAGTCCCAATGAGTAGATACTCCTCATACAGACTGCGAACATAAGAGCTGCCCACTCCATCAGACCAATGGTCCATCTAGCTCAGTGGCCAATGCCAGGTGCTTCAGAGGGAATGACCAGAACAGGGAATCATCAAGTGATCCCCTCCGTCACCCATTCCCAGCTTCTGGCAAACAGAGGCTAGAGACACCATCCCTGCCCAGCCTGCCTGTGACACTGGCAGATGAGATGTTAGCTCTTGCAAAAGCCCCCATGTCTTCACTGAACAGGGACAAATGCATCGTTGGAATCAGTCTGACTCACCTGTGTTAGTATTAGGTATTAGGATTATAAGAATGCGCTTACACTTCGTTGAATGCTTGTGAGTTGCTGCCTGGGTTAATATCTGACTAGTTGCATTGGGAGCCTCTGTGGCTCTGTAAATCACCAGACAGGAGAGAGACTTTACCTAGGTGAAGTGCTGATTGACAGCCGAATGCATTACACCCTGCCTGGTAGGAAAGGTTCATCAACACCAGATAGACTATTATGGAATGTTAAAGACAACAAAAGACTGTTGCTGTGCTCTTGACTTCCCAGTAGCTGAGTTTCCAGCTCAGAGCACATGGCAGGAAGGGGATAAAAAACCCCATGCAGAAGGAACTGATTATCCGTATGCTGCTTGGACTCGGGGGGGGGGGGGGGAGTTTCTAGGCATAAGCACAAGATCCCCAGCTGATTAGCCTGGGTTAGTCCTAAAGAATATGCAGAGCTTGCTTATTATAGAAGCTTCTATTACCTTTTGAAATTTAAGACTGTAACTTGTCTGCATCTATAGGATTACCTGCTTTAACTTCATAAAGGTAATAACTAGAGATATACCAATCTCCTAGAGCTGGAAGGGACCTTGAAAGGTCATTGAGTCCAGCCCCCTGCCTTCACTAGCAGGACCAATTTTTTGCCCCAGATCCCTAAGTGGCCCCCCTCAAGGATTGAACTCACAACCCTGGGTTTAGCAGGCCAATGCTCAAACCACTGAGCTATCCCTCCCCCCTATTCTTAAACAACTCTCCTTTCCTTTTAAATAAGTCTTAATACAGGTTATTACAGGACTGGCTACAAGTGTTGTCTTTGTTGTGAGATCTAAGATTCAATTGACCTCAGTAAGTGACTGGTCCTTTGGCATAAGGTCAGGCTTGACAAAGCCCTGGCTGGGATGATTTAGTTGGGGATTGGTCCTGCTTTGAGCAGGGGGTTGGACTAGATACCTCCTGAGGTTCCTTCCAACCCTGATATTCTATGATTCTATGACTGGCAGTAACCTGAACATTGCTGTGATTCGTGGGGTAAGGCAGTGGTTCTCAACTAGGGGTCCTGGGCCCCCTGGGGTCCACTAGCAGATTTCAGGGCAGGGGCCAAGCAAGGGCAGCATTAGACGCACTGAGGCCCAGGGCAGAAAGCTGAAGTCCAGGGCCCTGAGCCCCACCACCCGGGCCTGAAGCCAAAGCCTGAGCAATGTAGATTTGTGGGGCCCCTGTGGCATGGTGTCCCGAGAGAGGAAGAAAGTGCCCTGAGGACGCAGCCAGAGGGTTGAGCCCTGACACATGACTCGCTCAGAGGGTGTCATAAACAGTTAGTTAAGGGTTAAAGTCTCTTTTACCTGTAAAGGGTTAACAAGCTCAATAACCTGAGGAACACCTGACCAGAGGACCAATCAAGGGACAGGATAATTTCAAATCTCTGTGGAGGGAAGGCTTTGTCTGTGTTCTTTGTTTGAGTGTTCGTGCTCTCTTTGGATCTAAGAGAGGCCAGACATGTCTCCAAGTTCTCCTGGAGTATTTCCTACTATCCAGTATAGTGAGTATTAGTTAAAAAGGCGGATTAGTCTTTTGAGTTGCTTTCTATATTTGCAATTGTGTGTTTGCTGAAGTAAGCTCTTTATTTCTATTGCTGTACTTTGCTTTTACTGAGAAAGAAAGGGGGAGGGGGAGTTCTCTCCAGGTTTATGATTTAGACTCTGTGTATTGTTCCATCTTGGTATTACAGAGATAGTGTACTTTCTTTTCATTCTTTTAATAAATTCTTTTCTGTTAAGGACTTGGTTAATACTTTCCTTGGGTGGATTCTCAGGGAAAGAGGGAGGGTGGGGGAAGTGGGTTACTTCCCTTGGTATAGAGATTCAAGGTGATTTGAATCTGTGTTGATCTCTCTCCAGGACCAGGAAGAGTCTTGGAGGAGGGGGAGACAGGGCATGGGTCAAACACGTAAACATTGACTGGTGGCAACGAAGAAGATCTAAACTAGGATTTTAGTTTAGGAGAGTCCATGCAGGTCCCCATCTTGGAACCCAACAGCTCTAAGTGGGGGTGAGACCTATGACAGAGGGTCTCTGCAGTCAGGAAGGGCTCGCAGCGAGGGAAGCCTGGCAACTGATGGCTGGAGGGGTGAAGAGGTTTGGGGTACGGTGGGGGAAGAAGCGTCTGGGACTGGATAACCTGGGGCTGGGCACTCGCCATAGGGGACACTTGCTCCTCCTGTGCCCTTTCCACACCCTCTTGCGAGTCGAGAATGACCACCCTGTCCCCACCCCAGAAGCAGCCGTGTCTCAGGACTCTCCCCAGTTGCACCCACTAACTCTCCTCCCATTTGGGGTACAGCTCGGGGCAACAAATTCCCACCAAGATGAACCCAGCTGGCTGCTGCCTGTTCTGGTGCCTCTGGTGGGTGAAAGGCAGAACTGTAGCACTTCTCAGGCAGAATGTATCTTCTTCAAGCCAAAAAAAGAAATTCTGCGCTGGACGTGAATTCTGTGCGTACGCAGTGGTGCAGAATTCCCACATGAGTAACTCACACCTGGCACAAACATAACCTGCTCACTCCCATCTCTTCTCCCTATGTGTTGAGTCCCAGAGCTGCTGCTGTCATTAATGCACACAGGCTTTCACTCCCGTTAGTGCTGGCAAGAGCCAATCCAGTGACAGGACTGAACCCTTATTTCCCTATCACATGGGACAGTCTCAGCTGAGAGGGAGGTAAGATGGGGAGGGGGTACAAAGGGGAAAGTTGTTGTACCCATGTTAGTCCCAGGATAGCAAAGAGGTATTTTTAATTGGTTCTAAAAAAATTACCTCCCCCACCTTGTCTCTCCAAGAGATCTGAAAGTGGCAGGAGGAGACAAACAGGAAGACAGAGCTCAGGACTCTAAACTAAACATTTCAAACCCCTGGAAGAAACTACATTTCCTTTCTGCCCCTGGGTATGTTTGTATCCTACAGGAGGGACCACCCCATTCCCCTCACAGCAGCAACGGGAGACTGCAGCCAGCCCCAGATGGTCTTTCCCCATCCTGGGATGTTTGTTGTGACAAAGATTGTGTGTGGTGGGTGCACGGGCTGGGGACACCTGGACTGATCTGCAGATTGGAAAGTCAGGGCAACTCTAGCACAGCTTAGGAGCTGTGGGCAGGGGGAGCAGTTCTAGAGCTGGGCCTCTGTCCTCTCTAGCTCGCATGGCAGATGGCTCTGGCAGCATCAAGTGGGTCCATCACTGCAGGGGAAGGTTGGGGCCGTGTCTGAGATCAGGGTGAGAATTGCTCAAGAATGGGGGATGGAATTCACCTCCCCACCCCTCTGCAGAGCTCAGCAACTAGGGCTTTATCCAGTGAAGTGAAATTCAGTCTGGGTGACTTTGAGTCAGCCACTCAAAGATCCTTGTGCCTTCGGTTCCACACTGGCCACAGGAGTTGACTAGTTCTCCCTCCCCAGACTGCCGGGGGCAGCCAGGGATAATTAGTGGGTTATGGGAATTAGAAGATGAAAATTCACTAAGAACAATGATATTTGTGTGTTTATTATTAAATCCCCAGACACCCACCAATCCCCATCCTCCTTCCGATGAGCTATAAATATCTAAGGGACTCAGCTACTGATCCTGCAGTCAGTTCCTGCCCGTCCCCACTTTCTACAGCAGCACTTTTAAGAACAGGGCAGAGAAACATGTAAATACTTTGAACCGAATTCCAGAAGCTGCTGAGCATGGAGAAGTGAAAATGAAACCAAGATTCCGTCTCTCCAAGGACCTAGTGCAAAATAACAGATGCTCCCCAGAAATCTGAAATGGCCACTTCATAACTGATAAAATGTTATTAATCTGTTCACTTCTGGGAATTACCACTAAGAGAAACAACCCAGTGACAGTGATTTCCTGAGGAAATCAGGAAACAGGCCGGTGCGGGGGCTCGGCCCTCTCAGGTGCGGCCGGGAGCCAGGCCGACTCGCTACACGGCCTAAGTTCGTTATCAGTCTCCGAAGGTCCAGGGGTTCTGCCCCTCAGGCGGGCTGAACAAAAGGCAAGCAGTCAAGAAGGCCCACGCCCTCAGTCAGGGCGGGGCAGCAAATAACAGTTCTAAGCTCAGACCCTCAGTCCGGGGCGGAGCACACAGAGTCACTGAGATAAACCCAGGCCCTCCGTCAGGGCGGGGCAGCAAATAATAGTTCAAGGGGCTCAGGTCCTTACAGCAGGAGCTGAGCAATAACACAGTCAGAAAGCCCAGGCCCTCAGTCAGGGCGGGGCGACAAACAATTGTTCAAGGGGCTCAGGTCCTTGCAGCGGGAGCTGAGCAATAACAGTCAGAAAGCCCAGGCCCTCAGTCAGGGCGGGGCAACAAACAATAGTTCAAGGGGCTCAGGTCCTTGCAGCGGGAGCTGAGCAATAACACAGTCAGAAAGCCTGAGGAAAAGATCTCATGTGTCATACCGATTTGTAATCTGGAACGATATACACTAAAATGCCTAATTCGTAGCCCTACGGCAATTGCCTGGTGTTACTACAGGGCAGAATTAAGGTTGGTGCCTTAGTTGTGAATTTCCATCCCCTAGCATATTGCAATTGCTGTTAAGTGGGTTTGACAAAATTCATTGTGTATTTCTTTCTTTTAATTTCAATAGAGCGCGATATTTATTTTTAAACCCTTTTTTCAACGTTCACAATTTCAATGTTCAGAGCTGTGGGAAGTTATGGGGGTCGTCAGACAATTATTTAATAACAGTAACTGTTGAGAGTCCAAAAGCCAAATCATAGAACTGTTCAAAGAGAAATTGTCAATGTCACACCCAAAATATACAGTGTAAATATCCTTAAATCAAACTCCACTTTCTCCAGAAGCATTTCTGTATATTACCTATATAAATATTTTTTCATCTGTGTGTGTGTGTACAGTGAAATTAACATTTACTGCAATTTATTCATAAAAATCCAATCCTGTCAAGCATAATTTTAAGTAATGAAGTACTTCCTAGACTGGAATGTTTCACTTCAGGATAATTACACCCTCCCTGTGATGTATTTCACTCTCAGTACCGTAACCCTCTCGTGATGTAGCTCCTGTCTAGGAGCTCTGCTGAAGCCAGTGGCATTATGATCAGGTGACACTGACATGAGCAGAGACACATGGGGGAGGGTGAGGTAACATGGAGGCTACCAGAGTTGAACGTGGCCGTAAGAGCACACGCTCTCTCAGCCTCTCCTCTCTCCCACCTCCCAGCTTCAGTAATTCTGAATCGTTCCCTGAAATCTAAATAGCCCCAGTATGAGAGACAGTGATTAACGCAGGTACCTTAGGGGCTGCAGCGCCAACCCCCTGCCTGGATGAGGAGGGTGAAGAATTGCAGTAGAAATGGGTTAGGTTGGGAGAGGGCACAGCTGATGGGGGACTGGGAGCTGAGTTGACCAAGAGGCCAGAACTCATGAGGAGGGGGGTTGGGAGAAGAAGTCAACAGGACTGCGTAGAGGCATTTCAGTGTATTTTCTTCATTAACCATTCTGCCATGTAGACTCAGACTTTAAAGGTCAGAAGGGACCATTATGATCATCTAGTCTGACTTCCTGCACAAAGCAGGCCATAGAATCCTACCCATCCACTTCTATAACAAACCCCTAACCTACGTCTGAGTTATTGATGTCTTCAAATTGTGGTTTGAAGCCCTCAAGCTGCAGAGAATCCTCCAGCAAGTGACCCATTTGGGCTTTGGCTACACGCAAATTTGAAGCGCTGCAGCAGGGTGTGAAAAAACACCCTCTCCGGCGCTGCAAAGCGCCAGTGTGATCAGAGCCCCAGCGCTGTACGTTAATCCCCACAGGGAGGTGGAGTACGGACAGCGTGGGGAGAGCTCTCCCAGCGCTAAGTGTAGCCAAAGCCTTGGAAACTTTTCATTCACATCTAAACACCTTGGAGCTAAGCTGGGTTGATGCACTTCCACTTACAGTGGTACAGTTGTAATTAGGTGCTTAATCAGATGCTCATGCAGCACAAAGCAGTCAATAATGGGTGTGCTTCCATTCATTAACTTGACTGTGTGCTGTGCATCGCTTTGAAAAAAAGATGCTGTGAGGGAGTGTCAAAATTGTAGGCATTAAGAAATGGTAAGTAGGTGTCAGTTCATTTCTCATGCGTTTCTCTCCTAATTTTAATGTCAGTTTTGAATCAGTATTAATACCATGTTGTTTTAACAGAAGTAGGGTCCATTTGTATAATTGTTTGCAAGATTTCATTGGATATTGTGACCCAGCCGTCTTCACCTTTTATTTTCAGATTCCTAAATACAACCCAGCACACCTCTCCTGACAGACTGCAGGCCCTGGCCGGTGATTTGTCAATTGGAAGTGACAGAGGAGGAGAAAGACCTGGGTGTATTGGTTGATCACAGGATAATTATGAGCTGCCAATGTGATGCAGCCGTGAAATAGGTTAATGCAGTCCTAGGATACATCAGGTGAGGTATTTCCAGCAGACACATGAAAGGGCTAGTACTGTTATACAAGGCACCGATGAGACCTCATCTGAAATACACCTCTACCTTCTGCCCTTCAAGTCTGTGAGTCTATCAACTGTGCCTTGCGTTGCACAGACACTGATGGAGATCAGGGCCCCATCCTGCTGCACATGGCAAAGACCCTGACTGAGATCAGCACCCCCATTGTGCTGGGCTCTGCACAGACTGAGAGGGACAGTCCTTGCTCCAAAGAGATCACAATCCAAGTAGACAACAGGGAGGAGGAAAACAGAGAGGGGCTGTGACTTCCCCCAGGTCACCAAGCAGGTCAGGGACAGAGCCAGGAACAGACCCCGTTAACGCCAGACCCCCGTCACCCGCAGCTTGGAAAGGTCCCCAGACCTCTTTGTATTAGGCTGCAGGAAGAGGTGGTTTGTCCATGGATGCACAGGCTGTCTTGGCAGGCAGCTCAGCTGTGGTCCCTGCACACAGCTGGGGGGTGTCCCCTGGGTCAGGAGAAGTCAGTGTCCAGTCCTGTGGGGCTGTGCTCCTGGCTCATACCTCCAGCACTCACTGCTGCCCCTCCCTTACCAGCTGCACTGTTCAGCCAGCCCCAGGCCTCAGGGAGGTCACTGCCCCCCGTCCCCCATCTCCTGCAAGCCTTCAAACAGGGACATGGTGCACCAGTGCCAGAGTGCACTAGTGTAAATTCTGTCTGTACTAAGGGTTTGCACCAGTGCCTAAAACACCAGGGTGGCAGAGACCTTCAGTGCCCAAAACAGCAGTACGGTGGCACTAGAACTGGGATCTAGTTCTAGCTCGGTCACGGACAGCCTGGGTGACCTTGGCCACGTCAATGTTTCTCCTCCCAACTTTAGCTGCCACTCACTGGGGTCTCCTCTCTCTCCAGAGCTGCTCACCACTACAGTCTGTGTGGGTGTCCCCAGAGCTAAGGCAGGTCAGTTCTGGAATAGTCTTACAAGGGGGGCTGGGGAGTCTCTTTCCCTGGAAGTTTTTAAGAACAAGTAGGACAAAGCTCTGTCGGAGATAATCTACAGATACTTGGTCCTGCCTTGGCAGAGAGAGCTGGACATGACAACATCTTGAGGTCCTGTCCAGCTCTACATTTCTATGATGTTATGCAATATAGATACATAAAAAACAACAAGATGAAACCAAATAAAAACATGGTGTCAGGCCATTCAAAAAACAACAACAAAAAACTACACTGCACAGCATAAAATGACACAATACTAAGGAGAAGAAAGCAACGCAAAGCAAACTAACACACCTTAGGATAAAAGTACACAATGCAAAGGAGCTCAACTCAATCCAACACAACAAAGACACCAAACAAGCTGAGGCAAAACAATGCACCATAAAACTATGCAACACGACATGGGGCAATCCCAGTTCCAAATGGCACCATGCAAAACAGCTCAGCGTAGAACAGGACACAGCACAAAAGAGAATTATTTCAATGTAGGCCTGGAAGGCATCTTGAGAGGTCGTCTACTCCAGCCCCCTGTGCTGAGGCAGAACCAAGTGTTAGGATATAGATATTCAGGCCTGTCTGCAAAGGCCTGTACTTTAAGAATGTAGGTGTATTCTTATCACTTAGCTAGTTATAGAGGTATAAAAGAAGGAATCAAAGATCACTGTCTGTGGAATGGCCTTCTCTTACTGCGACAGGCAAAGGCCTTCAGCCAGTACAGTGGTGCGACATGATCTGGGTCGGGGTCAGTGCAGTGCCAGACCCAACGGGGACACAGATCTCAGTCGAGGTCTCTGAAGTGCCCAGCACAATGGAGGCAGCGGTTTGGGTCGCAGTCGTTCACTGCCTGGCACAAGGGGGGCCGTGATCTCGGTCCAGGTCTCAGTTTTACCTGGCACAACAGTGGGGTCTGATCTCACCTCAGGTCTCTTCAGCGCCTGGCAGAACAGGGCCCAGATCTCAGTTGGGGTCTCTGCAGCACCTGGCAGAACAGGGCCACGCTCAGTACGATAAGAGCCCTGATCCCAGTCACACACCTGGAGAGAAAAGCGGGAAGATTTTTGAGCATTAGATATCAGTATTTCAGAACTGAGAAAATGGGGCACAAACTAAATATTTGCCAATATAAGAGAGAAGCACCAACATCTGGGAGATTTTGTGTCACCATTTAACAGTTGAAGGGAAAAGATGGGAAATTGGAGGGGATTATACAAGGATATTGAATCAACAACAGAATGGGATGGATTCTTCTTGCCCCACACTCACATGGCCGGCAGGGAGCCCTGGGTGATGTCTTTTCACAGGGGAAAGGAGTGGGGCTGGAGTGAGAAAGTCACTATCAGTGGGGAGGGCCTGGCAGTGGGGTCTGGGAATGTGACTAGCAAGTGGTGGGGGGTGCAGTGTATATTGGAAAAGGAGTAAAAGAAATGCAAACAAAACATGGTACTTAATTAAAATCCTGTTAGGGCTCCAAAAGGAGCATAGTAGATTGTGCTTCTTTTTCAGATCTTTTGAGCAGTGTTTTGGAGCAGAAGATGAAAGTGAACAGTAATAAGAACCCCGGTGGAAGTGAAATGTGTCCCTTTTGAAACAGTCTCTGAGCTGCTGATAGCTTTGAATCCAGAGGCCAGCCAAGAAAGACTCTGTGTGGATGCAAATTACCCAGCTGATGGAGGAAGGAGGAAACTGCCATTTGCAGCACAAAGAACCTGAGAATAATGAATGCATGTGGTCAGCAAACAAGCTACTAGAAGACTCAGATTATGGCCCTCCAGAAAAGGGAGGTGAAAAAACAAGTCAAGCCTGAAAATAAGGGGGACAGGTTAACCCTAAGGAGCGTGTGTGTGTGTGTACAGAGCAGAAATCTGAAGCTGTGGGAAACTGAGGCACGCCACCTCATAAATTTCATAAATGATCAGTGAGTGGGGTAATTCACTAGCCTGACTATAGAACAGAACAAGGCCAGCCTGAAGGTAATTCTTCTGTTTTTCCTGCAATTAGCAAGGACATTTGTAAAAGGAATTGGTATTATTATTAAGAAATAATATGATCCCACCAGGGGGGTGGAAATTGTTTCTTTTGTTTTTCAGACACTCTACAACCATGCTGGTGCCAGCGGAAGAATAACCCAGAATACAATGGATCTATGTTTTGTGATGTTTGTCTGTGGTGTTGGTCTTGCTGCTAGCATGAGGTGGGTGGGGGATGGCTCCAAAAGGCTGACCTGGGGGGAGAGGAAGATGTGTGTGGGAATGCAAAATGCTCAACTGGGAGGCCAGCACCTGGGTAATGGCTACTATGGTGCCTGGAAATAGAACGGCAACTAAGGTGGGCCCCACAAGCCCTATGGGAATAATGAGAAGGGGAGGAGCTCACTGGGAATCAATGGAGGGGTGATGAAAAATGGTGCACATCAAAGGAAATGTTTGGCCGTGCCCCTCTCCTATGACTATGCAGGAGCAGGATCCATGGCCTATGGCAAGGGGTGGACAATTGGGCGTACTGTGTAGGAGGGGTTTTGCTGGAAATGTACATATTTCTGGGGGCACAATTACACCAGCCCCAACCAAACTACACACATCTATATGCTGCTATCTGGACTTTGGTGCACAAATGGATCTGTAAATCTTATTGCTGTGAATAATTGCCTATTTAGCCTTTGAGCTTTTTGTGGCAAGGTCTCTCTGTCCCTGTGAGCATGTCCACACTGCAGTCAGACACCGGCGGCTGGCCCGTGCCCGCTGACTTGGGCTCACACAGCTCAGGCTGTGGGGCTGTTTAATTGTGGTGTCCATGTTCCGGCTGGGGCTGCAGCCCAAGGTCTGGCACCCTCCCACCTCGCATGGTCCTACAGCCTGGCCCCAGCCCGAGCCCAGACATCTACACTGCAATTAAACAGCCCCTTCACCTGAGCCCTGTGAGCCTGAGTCACTTGGCATGGGCCAGCTGGGGGTTTTTAGTGGCAGGGTAGAGATACCCTTGGTGTCTGTTCAGCACCTGTCACAATGGGGACCCTGATCTTGGTCAGTGTCTGTGCAGAGCCCTGCGCAACAGGGGCCTGACTTCAGTCGGGGACTCTGCAACTCCCAGCATTACAGGATCCCGGATTTTGTTTAGGGCCCCTGCAGCATCTGGCAAAATGTGGGGGCAGGATCTGTCAGGGTCTGTGCAGTGCCCAGTATAGTGGTGGGGCGTGATCTGGGTCAGGGTCAGTGCAGGGCCAGGCCCAACAGGGACACAGATCTCAGTCGAGGTCTCTGAAGTGCCCAGCACAATGCAGGCAGCGGTTTGGGTCACAGTCATGCGCTGCCTGGCACAAGGGGGGCCGTGATCTCGGTCCAGGTCTCAGTTTTACCTGGCACAACAGTGGGGTCTGATCTCACCTGGGGTCTCTTCAGTGCCTGGCAGAACAGGGCCACGCTCAGTACGATAAGAGCCCTGATCTCAGTCACACACCTGGAGAGAAAAGCGGGAAGATTTTTGAGCATTTGATATCAGTATTTCAGAACTGAGGAGAAAATGGGGCACAAACTAAATATTTGCCAATATAAGAGAAGCACCAACATCTGGGAGATTTTGTATCACCATTTAACAGGTGAAGAGAAAAGATGGGAAATTGGAGGGGATTATACAAGGATAGTGAATCAACAACAGAATGGGATGGATTCTTCTTGCCTCACACTCACATGGCCGGCAGGGATCCCTGGGTGATGTCTTTTCACGGGGGAAAGGAGTGGGGCTGGAGTGAGAAAGTCACTATCAGTGGGGAGGGCCTGGCAGTGGGGTCTGGGAATGTGACTAGCAGGTGGGGCTGCTGGGTTGGGCAGGTGGGGAGGGGAAGTAGCTGGGACTAGGAAACCTGGGGCTGGGCCGTCTCGGGTGGGGTGGGGCACTTGATCCTCCCTTCCTTTCCTGGCCCTTCCCAGGCCCCGTTGCCAGCAGAGAGTGGCCCCCCCAGCGCAGCCCAGAGGTGTCCCTGTCTCAGGGCCACCCCAGCCTCTGCCCATTCACCCTCTGCCCAGCTCAGAAATCACTCGGGGGAACTATTTCCCACCCGCACAAGGACAAATCCCTACAGGTGGAAATGGGGGAAGCCCCCCAAACCTGAGATCTGAACTGGCCATTGGCGATGGGGTGATAAAATGGGGCAAAATGGGGTGGGGGGGGACAGGGAACTTCTCAGGGGTTGGGGAGGGGGTCACCCTGGGCGCTGTTCGTGGCTCTCTAGGGAGAAAGGGGGCAGGACGGGAGAGGAGGGGGGTCCCCACGGGAGGGGGCAACGGTAAATCCGAGGGGATCTCAGCCCCCCCTTTCTCTCCCCGCTCCTCGGGGGTCACCCGCCCCACCCCCGGCCATGTCCGGGCTGCACAGACAGTTCCCGCCCGCCTCTTTCCCAGCCCCCCCAGCCCGGTCTCACCCCCACACACCTGGCTCCACGCAGGGACCCCAGTGGGGCCGGGCCCCTCCCCCCGGCACCCCCCGCGGGGCCCCAGGGCAGAGTCTGGCCGGGCCCGGGGGGCCCTGGGCTCCTGCGGGGGCAGCAGCTCCGAGCCCCCCGCGGGCGCTGCCCCCCCCTCCCAGGAGCAGATCCCGGCGCTGCGAGATGCCGGGTCCCGCCCCCCGGGCACTGGGGCCGAGTCACCACCGGCCCCGCCCGGGCTCGCTCCGGGACCTGGAGGCTGCAGCTCTGCAGCGGGGCGGGCGGAGCCCGGGGCGGCCCCAGGGCGGCTCCAGCGGGGCAGGGCCCGGGCGGGTTAATGAAGGGCTCTCCCGCCGCGATCTGCGCATGCCCAGAGCTCCAACGGCACCAACCCTTCTCCGGCCCGGGAGAGGCTCCAACGGCCCCGCGCGAGCCAGGCAGAGCCGCAGCGCCCAACGCTCCTTTGCAGCCCGGCTCCGCCTCCTCTGCCGATGTCACTTCCGCTTCCAGGAGAGTCAGGAACTACATCTCCCAGCCTGCCCCAGGGCCGCTTCCGCGCTCTTCCTCCCGGGTAACGGAGGGTTTCAGCAGCTGTTTCTACGCATGCTCCGTGCGAGCCCCGCTGGGGGCGGGAGAACAAAGCTGCTGCTGCTGCCGCCTCCGCATGAGCCGGGCCCGGGCTGAGCCGCTGCTGCTCCCCGGGGGGGGGGGGGGGGGGCTGTCTGGGGGGGCGGGAACGTGACTCTACCCCAGGGAACCGGGGAGAAGCCTCGGAGCCGCCTCGGGCCCAGCGCAGCCGCAGCAGGATCCGTCCATCCCCCCCACACACACACTGGGATGGGGGAGCCCGGCAGTGGGTCCCGGGGGAGGGGAGAAGCCAGAGTTGGGGGGGAAGGTCAGTGGGACATGGGGGGGGGGTTTGAATTGTCTCTGGGCAGCCAGGAAATTCCCCGGGCGGGCGAAGGGGGGTTAATTGGATCCTGTCCCTGTTTGTATCACTTGCCTCTCGCCCCCGATACAAATTCTCTCCAGTTCTGCCCCTTTTCTCGCTCAGTGTCTCACACGGGGCTATAAAATCCGGCGAGATTCGCCCCTTTCCCCGCCAATGAGCCGCTCTCCCGTCTCCCCCATTTCCCCCTGGTCTCTCCAGGATTCTGATTTTCCACCTTCACTTGCAGTTTGTGACGCATTTTCTCTGCAAATCTCAAAGGTTGATATAAAATACCCTAAACATTTGCTCCACTTCTCTCTACTTGTCTATTTCTAATTGAATATGCCCTGAGATTTTCCTGTCTCTCTAATTATAAAATAAAAAGAAAATCTCAGATTTACACCTTTTCTCAGCTTCTTGAACATGGATATAAAATGTTTGCAAATGTTGCCCATTTCCTCTCTATTCATTTAACAAATAGTGATGTGAAACACTGACATTTTACTGCACATCAGATATAAACTGATATAAAATCCCTTTGATTTTCCACTTTCCTCTCTATTATCTGCAAAAATAGAGCCAAAATCTCTCAGATTTCCCCCCTTTCTCTTTCACTTCTACGTTATTATCAAATATCAATTAAAAATCCTTTCATGTTTGGGGCTGTTCCCCATGTCTCTCAATCCCAGCAACTTCTCCTTTCTTGGAGGAAACCTGTTGCCCTGAATCACTGTCCATCCTGGAGGTTGCAGGGGGTTAAATTTCCCAGTGTTGATCTTTCCCCTCTCCTTTGAGAGCCATTTCTTCCCCCCCCCCCTTTACCTCTGTTAAAATGTTTGCGGATGAAAGAGACCAGCCACATCTTTAATACCCATCAAAGCCAGAGGCCTCCCCCTGTTTGGGGCTCAGTGGTTCCCAGCTGGTAATGGGAGAGTTGGCTGGACCCTTTTTTTTTCCTCCAGCTGGCATGGGATGAGGAGGTCTCTGTGAGTGCAGTGTGGGTCCAGAAGTATCCCAAACCCCATAGCAAATGGCCTCTGTGAGGTTGATTCCCCTGTGCTAAGATGCAGCCACTTCTGGGGTGGATCCATGGTGGCCGTTATTTGCTAGTGACAGGCCATGGACTTTTCTTACCTTTCTTGCCCTCCAGAGCTTCCATTCTCCTGTTCAAGAGACATCCCCCAGGGCTCCCTCTGCCTGTGTGACTGGACAGCAGGGGGCAGTGATAACTCTCTATCCACTTAGCAGACACTCTGAGGTAACAGTGTTGTGCAGGGTGGGGGGAGGTGTCTGTGGGAGGAGATTGCAGGGGGTACCAGTCAGGTTGGTGGGTTCTGGAGGTTTGGGGTAGTTCTGATGTGCCCATCCCTGAGGCTGTGGGTCCTGGAGGTGGGTATCGCTGGGGCCTGTTTTGGCTGCAGAACAGCCGGGGTGAGTGTCTCTTGGGGAGGCGGGACAGGGGGTTAGAGGGAGCCTGGTGCTGTGCCAGGGGCTCTGTCTGGGCTTCCCCGGCTGGCTCCTAGGATCGCTGCCCTACCCAGTGCGCAGAGCTGGTGGAGGGGATCCCTGGCACTAGGTCAGGGGATGCCAGGGAAGCAGAGTGAGGGGTCCCACTGAAAAGCATCAGTGGGTCCTGCTGGGTGGAGGAGGGGGTCCCAGGCAAATGGCAGGGCAGATCCTGCTGGGGGGAGTCCTAGGCAGGCAGTGAGGAACTGAGTTCCCAGTGGGCGGGTCCCTGGCTGCTGGGGGCTCTTGGTGGGGGGGGATTCCCAACCTGACAGTCATGGTCTGGTGGGGCTTCCCTGGCTGGTGGGGCTTTGAGGGGTATCTGGGGTCCCTGGCTGGGGACTCTGGGGGCTGCGTCCCAGGGAATAGCAGCTGGGCCCCTGGCTGGGGGAACTTCTACTAACTATGATCCTTCTCTCTGATCAACTCGTGCCAGAGTCCTGGCTCCAAGCACTGCCGGGCATTCCCCAGTCACCGGCCCTGTCACTGTGATAACTTTCTATCCACTTATCAGACACTGTGAGTGTGAAATCACAGATTTTGCTTTTCTCCTCTTTTGAAAACTACAGGAACTGTTGGTTCAGTTTAGAACATTTGTGCCCCCAGTCCTGAGAGCAGCAAGGGGGCATCACGGTGAGAGAACAAAGAGGGACCCCTTGTCTCTCCCAGCAGATCCATCACACACCTACTAGCCAGAGGCTGATACAACCCCATGGTGGGGAACCCAACACCCTCCCCACTGCCAGCAGCTGGATGTGAGGGGCTGGGACATCTTCCCTACACCTCCCTGTGGGTGCCCCCTTTCCATGTCACACCAGCCCCTGGATTCAGCACTGGAAGTCTGGTCAGTTTTCCCTGATCCACCCTGCCCAGGGGGTTGGTTTCTCTATTTCCTGTTTTACAAATTAGGGAATTTTCTCCCCCAACACCCAAGTGTTTGTTCCAAGGATCTAGGCCCACGTTAAACAAGCTCCAGCAGGTTTGTCACACTCTGTCCCCCTCCCTTTCCTCACCCAGGGTATTCCCTGCCCCCTCCAGCCCTAACTCCCCAGAAGTTGCCACCTCTTCAGTATTTCCTGCCCCTCCCCCTCCAGCAGGAACCCACCAGCAACCCCCCAATAACCCCTACCTGAGCTGGCTCCACTGCAGCCAGAGAAGGCCGCCCGGCTTTCCTGTGCCCTGCAATCCTCCCCCGCTCCCAGCCCCTTCCCCTGCCCTGCAACCCCACACCCCCGGGCTGCAGCGCTCGCCAGGGCGGGCTGCATCCCTGGGATCCAGCTGACACCCAATGCAGGGGCTGGGAGCTGCTGCACCAGCCCCTACCCCTCTCCTGCACCCTCCGGGCTGAGGCGGGTCCCCGCGTGTCCCAACCCCCGAGCTCTGCCGCTCCCCGGGAAAAGGCGGGGGGGGGGTCTGAGAGGCACCGGCTGGGAGAGGGGGCGGGGCCGGGGGAAAGGATGAGCGGTGGGGGGAGGGTCTGGCTGGACCCGCGGACCTCCCTTCCCTGGGCTGGAGAGGGCGGAAGCGCCCCGGGGCAGGCTGGGAGATGTAGTTCCTGACTCGCCCTGGACCGGAAGTGACGTAGGAGGCGAGACCGAGCCGAGCTGCAAACGCGCGCGAGCCGCTGCGGCTCTGCCTGGCTCGCGCGGGGCCGTTGGAGCCTCTCCCGGGGCCGGTGTAACGACAGAAACAGCTCCCGATTCCAGCGCGCGGGGGAGGGGCGGTGTGAGGGGACGGAGGGGATTTTATGGGACCCTCCAGTGCACCCGGGCAGTGACGGTCCCCCCCCCCGCCGAACTCTCACACGGGCCACAGGGAGCCCCGGGGGCGGCGGTGGGGGAGGGGCAGGTGCGAGACACGGACACAAACTCACCTCCCCCCCTGGGGGGGTTTCACGCCCCCCCAGCGCTACGGAGCCCGCATCGGGAGACCCGCCCAGAGCGGGGGGGGGGGTCTCGGGCCCAGGTGTCTGTTCCCCGCGCCCCGCTCGGCTCTTACCGGTTCTGCCGCGCGCCCGGAGCCTCCCCCCGCAGCGGCCGGAAGTGACGCGCCCCGGGGGAGGAGTCACGTGACAGGTCCGGTGTAGTGACAGAAACAGCCACCGCTCCGGATTCGCTACTTGGGGCAAATCGCAGCGGGGGGGAGGGGCTGCCAGGGGCTGAGCGGGGCAGAAATTCACTGGCCGGGGTCGAGCTGCTGCAGGGGCGGCGGGGAGGGGCCGGGGAAATGGGGAGCCGCTGCCAGACCCTGTGCGGGACAAACCCCGTTTGGGGAAACAGGGGCCCTCGGGCCGAGCCCCCGCTGCGCGCGCAGATCCGGGGGCCGGGCGGGGGCACCGGCTGTCTCGGTTCTGCCGCGTGTCAGCCCGGGGCGGGTTCCCGGGGCTCCAGGCACCGCCCCCGCCTGTCCGAGCCCCGACCCCGCAGCGCCGCTCGGTCTGTGCCAGCGCTGCGGGCGGCCCCTGCTCCGGCCGGGAGCCCGAGTGCAGGACACACCGGCCAGACCCCCGCCCCCGGCTCTGCCTCCCGCCCCGGGACTGTGGGAAAGTGTCTGTGTCCGTGTGAAACCCCGCAGCCCCTTCCCCTGGTGCAGCGCCGAGCTGCCAACTCCCCCCCAGCCCGCGTGTCCGCACCCCCCTGCACCCCTCACTCAACCTCCCCATAGCCTGCACCTCCCGCCCCTACTCCCCCGAGCCTGCGTGTCCGCCCCTGCACCCCATCCCTGCCCCAGCTCAGAGCCTGCACCCCTCACTCAACCTCCCCATAGCCTGCAACCCCCGCCCCAACTCCCGAGCCCACGTGTCCGCACCCCCTGCACCCCATCCCCTGCTCCAGCTCAGAGCCTGCCCCCTCACTCACCCTCCCCATAGCCTGCAACCCCTGCCCCCAACTCCCCCGAGCCCGCGTGTCCGCACCCCCTGCACCCCATCCCCTGCCCCAGCTCAGAGCCTGCCCCCTCACTCAACCTCCCCATAGCCTGCACCCCTCCTGCCCCCCAAATCCCTCCCCGAGCCCGCGTGTCCCCACTGAGCTACTCCCTGGGGATCACCCCACTCAAGGAGCGTTTGTTCTAGGCAGCAAGCCGGCTAGACAGGGAAACAGATGCTGCTCCCAAAGCTACACTCAGTTTTTCAGAAATTAGTCGACTTCATGGCCAGAAGAGACCATTAGAGCATCTAATCCGACCCCCTGCATATCACAGGCCTCCTGTAGGACACCATAGCTACTTTTGGGGCAAACACATTCCAGAAAGGCATCTAGTCTTCATTAAATGACATCAAGAGATGGAGAATCCACCACTTTCCTTGGTAGCTTGTTCCTGTGGTGAATCATCCTCGCTGTTGAATATTTGTGCCTTTGTTGTAATATGAATTTGTCTCTTTTCATCTTCCAGCCATTGGGTCTTGTTAGGCCTTTCTCTGCTCGATTAAAGAGGCCTTTAATACCCAATAATTTCTCTCCATTAAGGCACTTCAACACTTCAATGAAGTCACCTTTCAATCTTCTTTTGATCAGCTAAGCAGGTTGAGCTCTTTCAATAGCTCACTAGAAGGTATTTTTCTCCAGCCCTCAGAACATTTGGTGGCTCTTTGCTGCCCCAGCTCCAATTTCACAACATCTTTTTCACATGAGGACACCAAAACTGGAGGCAGTATTCCAGTATCAGTCTCACTGATGCCATGTCACCTATTGTAATGTTATTGACATAATCTGTAACTGTATAGATCACTGTTGCGACCACGGTTCTATATTTGCAGCCAATATGGTAGAAAGGTTGTCGTGTAAGAGGTCTATGGAGTGGTTCTGATTGGCTGATTATAATGATGCTATCTCTAGATGTGTATCATTTTTGTAGTTGACGTTATGATTATAGGCTCTATGCTGCCTGTATTTCAAACTTGTGCTCTGCTTCCAGGGAACACCCCAGACAAGTTGGTGTCAGTTCTGCCTAGAACGAATGCTCCTTGAGTGGGGTGATCCACAGGGAGTAGCTCAAACCTTCACAGTGCCTGGCCAGGGGCAGGACATTGGCACAGCAAGGGAGGGGTGTGGCAGTGACATCACAAAGGCCTTTTGCAGGACCTCAGACTATTGGTCCAAGGTGGGGAGGTGGTGACCTCACAGAGAGATGCTGACATCAGCCAGGCAGGACAGGGGCGAGGGGCCAGGGAAACCTCAGAGACCCCTGTGGCTTTGCTTCAGCAAGTCTCCTTCTCCAGGTCTCTCTCTGAGGACTGAGAGAGTATTCGGGTTCACGGATGTGAGCGCCAGGAGGAACCTCTTTCGAGTTTTCTCCTTCCCTTTTAGTGATTTTACTAGAAAACAGCCGTCCCTGTTTAGAAGGTAAGAGCCTCCTCGAGGTTTGAAAGCTGTTCAGTCTGATCCATCTGGTGAGAGTTGAATTCTAGGCATGGAAAACACAAGCTTAAGGAGGCCGAATTTTATTCTGAATTTTATTTGATCCCCACCAATGACCTGGGCCATCCTTTGGGCTCTCTGGTGAGAACCCTCAGCCTCCCTTCCTCAGTCTCTACCCTGATTGGCTGAGCAGGGGGTTATTGACAGGGAGGAGAGTCAGCTCCTTGTTGTTCTCTTTCAAGACCAAGGAAATAAGTCAGAACCAGTTACATGTTTGATGAATTTTGCTGCTTCTCTGCATTAATGGTCTCTGAGCAGTTCATGATTCTCTCTAACGTTGCAGTTCTCCTCAAATACTTGCTGAATAATTCCTGTCACTGTTGTTGGGCTGGAGCTCATCAGAGCACTTTATTCAGGTCATTCAATGTCTGAAATTCAAGGTTAGTTTGAAAATCGGGGCTCTTGGGTCCTATTCCCAACTCTGCCACTGACTGGCCGTGTGACCTAAGACAAGTCAATTCTCCTTTCTCAGCCTCAGCTTCTCCCTCTTTCAAGTAGGGATAATAATGATCCTCTCCTACCTACCTCACGGTAGGTGGAGGATGGGGATCCATTGGAGAGTGTTACTAGGAGTAGTGCATAATATGAGGTGTCCTATCACGTTTACTCAGAGCAGAT
Organism: Mauremys reevesii; assembly: GCF_016161935.1. Lineage (NCBI taxonomy): Eukaryota > Metazoa > Chordata > Testudines > Geoemydidae > Mauremys > Mauremys reevesii. Next base: position 3,098,460 of record NC_052636.1, read on the forward strand.
TATGACATAATAGAATAGCTGAAAGTCTATTTTATTTGTATTTTTTTATTTTTAAATTGTTAAGAGCAGCAACGACTTAGCTCAGATTGAAGCATCTTATCTAATTTTTGAGATCTAAGTGTCTTCTCTTTGTGTGTGACGAGACAATCTAACACACTGTGACAAACAGGAGATGCTTTTGTTTTGCAACAAAATCTTTTTGCAAAGAATTTTCATCCCACTTGTTATGATTCCGAGAAACAAACTGGTTTAGTCTGAATGGGATTTTCTGACAGAAATGGTTTAAATGAAATTTCCCCACCATTTCAATTCCTGGGCTCTATCCCTGCCTCTGGAGTTTTTTGTCTGTTAGAACAGGAGTCGGAACAGGTGGCTTGTCTTTCTGGCTCTGCCACTGCCTTGCTGTGTAGGCCCTTGGGTAGGTCATTTCCCTTCTCTGGACCTCAGGCTCCTCCCCATCTGCCCAATAGGAACAGGGACAATTCTCGAGCTCTGGGCAGTCGTGAGCCTGAGTGAGATAAGGGGCGATAAAGCCCTCTGTGAAGGAGAAAGGGGAGTTTCACGGTGTTTTAGCACCAAGGAATTCTAAAGTTTGCTAAAATGTCTAGTCTGTGGAAACAAGAAATGGTCGGGGCCAAGCCTTTTAACCACTGCCTTTTCTAAAGCCCATTCAGGGATGTGAGTCTCTGTCTTTTAGGTACCTGGGGTTCTTTGCCAGCAGGAGAGAAGAGGTTCCTGCCTCCATTTTTGTGGCCTTAACAAACCAGGTGTTGTGCCCCAGTTCTCGTCTGAGATCCCTGAAAAAGAACATCTTCCCATCCATGAACAAGACAGGACCTATCTTTGAAAGGGGAACAAAGAGACCCCTGGGACGTGCAGACTAGCCAGCTTCACTTCCATACCTGGAGAGATCCTGGAATACATTCTTAAACACTCAGTTTGTCAGCAGCACCTACAGGAGAATTTGGTTCTTAGGACGAGTGAGCATGGATTTGTCAAGAACAAATCATCCCAAACCCAGCCTCTTTCCTTCTTTGGCAGGGTTCCGGGCCTAGTGGAGGTGGGTAAACAGTATGAATGATGATTTGGAAAATGGAGTGGAGAGCATGCTTCTAAAATGTGCAACTGACACCAAGCACTTTGGAGCACAGGACTGGAATCCAAAATGCCCGTAACAAATTGGAGACTTGGTCTCCTTGAGCCAAACCCCATGGCTGGGCCCCTCTCTCTAGACTGGGCTGACGTGAAACCCCAGAGCCAGACACTCCTCCTGGGCCGTGCGCTCCGACCTCGAATGGTCAGATGCTGCTTAGCGCTGTCAGAGCAGCTTTGTCTGGGGGATTCTCCCTGCTCTTTCCAATAGTGGGAAGGTATGAAATCCCCATTTGCCTGCTGGGGACGGAGCCCTAGAGGGGGGAGCAACTTGCCCAGAGTCCCCCAGGAAAAGGAAAACAACCAGCAGTGGAACCAGTAGGAAACCCAGCAATGGAACTCAGGAGTCCTGGGGGTGTGCTAGGGTGACCAGATGTCCCAATTTTGGGGTCTTTTTCTTATCTAGGATCCTATTACCCCCCACTCCCTGTCCCAATTTTTCACACTTGCTGTCTGGTCACCCTCGGGTGTGCACATGTGGGGTCCCAGCTGTTCCCTGCCCCCCTCATTGAAGCAGGTGTGCAGGGTTACTGCCCTGGGAACTGCAGGGCACCAGTGGCCCTGGGGCTGGCTGGAGGCAGGGCAGAGGCTGGCTGGAGGTAGGGTCTGGCTGCTGGCAGGGCAAGGGGTGCGGGGCTGGCTGGAGACGGGTGTGTGGGGCTGGCTGGCTTCAGGCAGGGACGCGGGGGGGTGCATCAGGGGTTGGCAGGGCTGGAGACAGAGGAGTGCGGGACTGGCTAGCTTCAGGCAGGCGGGTGTGGCAGGAGTTGGCTGGAGACAGGGCAGGGTGTGCACGGCTGGGGGTGTGTGGGGGCTGGCTGGCTTTGGGCAGGGCCACGGGGGTGCAGCAGGAGTTAGCTGGAGACAGGGCAGGGGGTGTGGCAGGGGCTGGCTGTGGGCAGGGGGTGTGGAGCTGGCTGCAGGCAGGGCAGGGAGGACGCAGCTGGTGCGGGCAGGGCATGGGGTGCGGGGCTGCCTGCAGACAGGGGCTGGCTGCAGGCAGGGCATGGGGTGCAGGGCTGGCTGCAGACAGGGGCTGGCAGCTGGCAGGGCATGGGGTGAGGGGCTGGCTGCAGACAGGGGCTGGCTGCAGACAGGGGCTGGCTGCGGGCAGGGCATGGGGTGCGGGGCTGGCTGCAGAGAGGGGCTGGCAGCTGGCAGGGCATGGGGTGAGGGGCTGGCTGCAGACGGGCTGGCTGCGGGCAGGGCCGGGGGTGCGGGGCTGGCTGCAGACAGGGGCTGGCTGCAGACAGGGGCTGGCTGCGGGCAGGGCAGGAGGTGCGGGCAGGGCATGGGGTGCGGGGCTGGATGCAGGCAGGGCAGGGGGTGCGGGGCTGGCTGGAGGCAGGGCAGGGGGGTTCAGCAGGGGCTGGCTGGAGCCAGGGCGTGCGGGGCTGGCTGGAGACAGGGGCTGGCTGCAGGGAGGGCAGGGGGTGGAGGACTCGCTGAAAATGTCCTGAGAGGTATTTTAAGGTGAAGATAACACCATGGTTACCAGTTGACTGGCACATCCTGGGTTAAAGAAAGGAAGGGACCTGGAGTTAATAGTCTGAAGTATTTGTGTTACCAGCCCTGTCACTGTCTGACCCCCCTTCAGTGCGGAGCAGGTGTGTACGTTGCTGTGTGGAACGCACAGACTCCTGCAGAGCAGGGGCAGCTGTTTCCATGGCAGAGAGCCTGGCACTTAGGAGACTTTCTTGACTTGCTGTTTTGAAGCAATTCAGTAAAATAACGGTGGAGCTACAATGTCCGGTCCAAAATTTCAGCCCCCCTGGTGCAAAAACGTTATTTTAGGATCTAAACAGGAGGCTTCCAGCGCTAGGACACCTGACAAGAGAGCTCAGTGGGGACGTAACAGCTGCTGACTCTGAGGGTCCTGGGCTTAATCCACTTGCAGGTGGAGGTGCTTTGATTTATTTGATGGATAATGAGGAAGGTGAAGATTTAATCGCAGGTATTTTTAGTAAATGTCATGGACAGATCACGGGCAAAACCCAAAAGCTCATTGCCCATGACCAGGCCATGACTTATACCATAAATACCTCTCATTGAATCATGGGGAGGGAGGCCCAGGGGGTCTGTGGCACCAGCTGTGGGCGCAGGGAGTCCAGGGGGCCCGTGGCACCATGTACTGGGGGAGAAGCCCCGGGAACCCACTGCCACCCCAGATGCTGCCAGATGAGGGGAGCCCCAGAGGCCAGCCCTGCTCCGGCCACCTCGGGACAGGTGCCAGGAGCCACTGAGCTGTGGCTGCTCCTGCCACCCTTGGAACCACTGCTCAAGCTGCCCCCAGGCCAGCTGCTGGGGCAGCCACGGAGTCAGCCGCAGTGGCCACTGCAGAAGTCACAGAATCTATGACTTGTGCAGCCTCCGTTACACAGAGGGATCCCTAATAAAGAGACAAACCCCTCCCTGCTGTGACTGCAGTTCCTGGAAGGAAAGAGAAGAACAGAAAGTGAAGAAAGAAGGAAAGAGAGAGATTCCCTGTCACCTCTCTCCCCTGCTCCCTTCCCCTTGTATTCTGTAACCCCACCTCACTGGGTTCCCTGTGCTGGTGCCATGGGGGTGACACTAGAGTTCTGGGGATTTGGGGGGAGGGGAAGGGGGCTCTTCACTTCTCAGAATTTCACACAAATTTGTCTTTGGGCTGAAATTTCTCCTGTGGGGCCTCTCAGTCAGAGCTGTACCCCAACCCCTTCAGTGGGTGTGTGTGTAAATTGCAGAGCAGGCAGAGAAGTGGCCCATAAAGGGTCATATTGATCTGGTGACTGGTTCTGATAGGGTCACGCGTCCTCTGACACAGGCTCATGTGCCGAACATGGGAGCTCTGGCTTGCCCTAAATGCTGTAGAGTGTGAGTTCCTGGGAAAGGGCAGGGGAGAGGGAGCAAGAGGAGAAAGGCAGAGACATTGGAGATGAGGAATTGGGGGGTGAAGGAGAGAACAGAGAGACAATAAATGATTGAAGCAGAACAGGTGTCCCAACTCCATCTTGCTCATCACAGGTGTTCAGAGAGACAGGTAGTTGCAGGTTTTCCAGTGTCAAGTCTGAACTTTGATTCTAACAATGTGCGTTGAAATATCAAGGGGATCTCCACATACCTGATCTCTTCCCTCTCCCCTTTTTTGTATTAATTTTTATTTTGACGTGTTTGGCTTAACCGTGATCGTCCTTTTCCCCACCTGTATTGCAATTTGGGGTTTATGTTTATTTTGCCTCCCTTTTGTTCATGTCATTATAATTGTAACAGCAAAGGAATCTGCAGGAGCAAAAACTGACTCATTTCCCCATCATGCTGGAACATCCTACAAACAGCTCACACAGCTGGAATCATAACACGCAAGGCCAGGGGATGGGAGATGCAGGTTTCCAAGGGTTATCTTTCTCAGATGACACATTCCAGCCCCTTGTGTGCCTCCATCCTGTATGACCTGCTGGACTTTGACACATTTATTGTTTCATTCTATAGATAATGTGATTGTAACACAATGTGACTGAAATTGTACCACTTCCAGATGAGGAAACAACAAAAGAGAAAAGCCATTATTGCATTGACTGGGAATCAAACCCAGATGAAGTGCTTAGAAAGCACCCATGCACACCACTATACCAATGCATCTGGCAGGAGTAGCTTTTCTGCAAGCTGTGAGTGCCAGCAGAGGGAGTGACACATGACCACAGAGTTAGTGAGCAGGGTGGATGGGCTGGAAGCTGCCTGACAGCTGGGAGCAGAGTTAACATCCCAGAGTGACTGAAAGGGGGCAAAGGTGAAAACAGATCTCATTGGGAGCTGGCCCCACACCTGCCCCACCCCTAGGAGAGGGGAACTGAAGCTCAACCTCAATCACAGAAAAACCTTCCCTGAGAAGGAAGGGGACAGCTTGTTTTAAAGACCAGGATTGTGTTTGTTCCTGCTACATACGGAGGGGCTGGGTAGTGCTGATTCCAGCCCCCAGACTGGGAGGATAAGGAACAAATTCTGGCTGCCAGTGACCTGCAGGAGGGAGATGATCTTTTGACAGTGATGGACGCCTCATCCTAAAGGCCTTTGTCTGCCCCCTTCCAGTGACTGTTTGGCACAGGAATGCAGCCCCCACTCCTGGGTCTCTACTGGGGAAATAATGTTTCTGTGCAAAACACCAAAGCTTTTAACAGAAAGGAAGAAAAGGAAATGGCCACATGATGGGACTAGGACATAAGGAATGAAACACAAGATCCTTCTCCATGTGCATTGACTTTTAACCTTGTTTGCGCTGGTGTTGTATCCATGTTGGTCCCAGGGGTCCTCTGGGGCGCCGGGCATTGGCCACTTTCGGGAGAGTGGGCTAGATGAACTGGTCTGACTCAGTGTGGCTGTTCTTATGTTCTAACTGCTGGTTATGGAGGAGACGACCTTCCAGACTACACAGAACTGAAGGGTGCTGAGTTAGCTCCACAGCTTGTCTCTTTCACCAACAGAGGTTGGTCCTCTGCAAGCTCTTACCCTCACCCACCTTGTCTCTCTTGGACTCTGAAAAGTGCTTTCTCTCCACTCCCTTTGGAGAGATGTTAAGTTTCTCTTTGGGCAACTATCAGGCTGAAGAAATTGTATTGACTGTGACACTAGAATTGAAAATTTAATATTATAAATAAATGAGTCTAAACCTGAGGTTCTGGTTTTCACATTGGTTTTTCTAACTCAGTTCCCAATTCTCTTCTAGAAAGGCCTCCAGGACGCCTGCCCAGCCCAGCAAAAGTGGCCAGGAGAAAGCCCACACTGCTGCTCTTTCAGGTACTTGAAGGCTGCTATCAAATCCCCCCTCACTCCGTCAGTCCCCAGGCTGTGGCAGTGCCTGGGATTCTTCCGTCCTAAGTGCAGGACTATGCACTTCTCCTTGTTGAACCTCCTCAGATTTCTTTTGGCCCAATCCTCCAATTTGTCTAGGGCACTCTGGACCCAAACCCTGTCCTCCAGCGCTTGGATTCTTTACATGCTTTCACAGAGCAAAGAGCACATGTTCCATGATTTCATAGGGCAGAGTTTTGTGCTATCGGGAGCTTTCCCTGTGTGAATTTGACAGGTGGATCAACATAGAGACACACTGTGACCCTTCTCAGGGTGCTGAGGACTGTGAGTCTCCTTGTTGCCACCTGCCACAAGGAAGAGGGAGTTTTGCATTTGGCAGCTGGATGTTAGTGACCAAACTCACCAGCCTGCTGGAACTCAAGGACCCGCCTCTGAGCTACAGCAGCCACCTTAACCCTTGAGTTCCTTCAATGTGTCCCCCTCTGGGGTCCAGCCCGGATCACCAGATACCCGGTGAAATCCCAGATCCTCTCTTCCCCAAGTATCCCAGGTTACTAGTTTTACTGTGGACCATTGCTACTGTATCTCACACACCACCTGAGTACAGTTATCGAACAAGCAAAAAATTTATTTAACAATGGATAGAGATTTAAACAAACAAACGCGAGTGATGGAAACCAACTGTTACCAACTAAACAAAGGCAGAAAATGATAGAATAGAAGGCCAGCACAAAAAACAGAGAGAGGAACAATAAGATACTAAAAGGACAATGGTTGGAACTCTCCATTTCTCTCAGTCTTTGGATTGATGGGTACTAGAGCTGTAGCAACAGTTGAGGAACCAAGGTAAATTAAATCTAAGGTTTGAGCTGCTAGTGAAGCATTTCCCACACTCACTGCATTCATAGGGCCTCTCTCCTCGTGGATTGTTTGATGCCTAATAAGGTGCGAACTGCGATTGAAGGTTTTCCCGCACTCAGTGCATTCATAGGGCCTGTCCCCTGTGTGGATTCTCTGATGTCTAGAAAGGACTGATCTTTGAGTGAAGCTTTTCCCACACTCACGGCATTCAAAGGGCCTCTCCCCCGTGTGGATTCTCTGATGTTGAGAAAGGTTTGAGCTGCTAGTGAAGCATTTCCCACACTCACGGCATTCAAAAGTCCTCTCCCCTGTGTGGATTCTCTGATGTTGAGAAAGGTCTGAGCTGCTAGTGAAGCTTTTCCCACACTCACTGCAGTCAAAGGGCCTCTCCCCTGTGTGGATTCTCTGATGTTGAGAAAGGTTTGAGCTGCTAGTGAAGCGTTTCCCACACTCACGGCATTCAAAGGGCCTCTCCCCTGTGTGGATTCTCTGATGAACAGAAAGGGCCGAGCTGCTAGTGAAGCATTTCCGACACTCACGGCATTCATAGGGCCTCTCTCCTCTGTGGATTGTTTGATGCCTAATAAGGTGTGAAATGCGATTGAAGGTTTTCCTACACTCACGGCATTCATAGGGCCTTTCCCCTGTGTGGATTCTCTGATGTTTAGAAAGGTCTGAGCTGCTAGTGAAGCATTTCCCACACTCACGGCATTCAAAGGGCCTCTCCCCTGTGTGGATTCTCTGATGTTGAGAAAGGTTTGAGCTGCTAGTGAAGCATTTTCCACACTCACGGCATTCAAAGGGCCTCTCCCCTGTGTGGATTCTCTGATGTTGAGAAAGATTTGAGCTGCTAGTGAAGCATTTCCCACACTCATGGCATTCATAGGGCCTCTCTCCTCTGTGGATTGTTTGATGACTAATAAGGTGCGAACTGCGATTGAAGGTTTTCCCACACTCAGTGCATTCATAGGGCCTGTCCCCTGTGTGGATTCTCTGATGTACAGAAAGGGCTGAGCTGTGAGAGAAGGTTTTTCCACACTCCCTGCATGTATTTTTTCTCTTTCGCCTGAGGATATCCTGCTGTGTTGTGATTTCCATGAGCACCTTCTGAGTTCCCCAACAGGAAATAAATTTATCCACTTTCTTCCCTGGCTGGTTTCCTTCATCTGTTTTTGGTCTGTGCTGAATCTCCCAGGATTTTCCCTGCTCATGACTCCTGGACACATTCCTTTTCGATCTTTGAGATAATGCTCTGTTTTTACCCACTGGCTCAACATTATCAGGCTGAAAATTCTGCTCCTCTTTCTCACATGCCATTGCATCACCTGCTGTGACAGAGACAGAAACCTCAGACAGGGATGGAAAGGGAAGACCAAACAAAAACAAGTGCTGAAGACAGGTCAAATAAAAATCAGGAGCTGAACTCCCCAAACTCTTCCCAAATAGGAGAGGAGGGGGATGAATTCAGCCTTCACATCCCATCCAAATACGCAGGGGGAAGGGAGGAAGCTACTGCCTGGTGTCTGCTAGGATCTATAGGAAGCCATGAACTATATTTACCCTGAGGATACGACTCCTGCTACGGACAATAATGAACTGAGAGACCTCCCCAAGGGCTTTGTTGGGCATCCCAGATGTTTCCTTGAGGCACTTACAGATTCTGAGGTGGTTTAATGTTTCCTCACCTGTGCAGGAAGATCTCAGGATCTCTCTTTCCTCTGAACCCTGGAGGTCTGGGACCCACGGCTCTTCCCCTTGTTCCAGCTGGGAGATCACATCAAGTTGGAAAACTAGAAACCCTGCTCAGATGAAAGAAAACAAAGGAGTTCAGTTGATTTCATAAAACTTGGTCATAAAAAAAACATTCTATTCATTTAACTTCAGTGCTTAGTGTGACCTGGTGGGCCAGGGGCAGTTCTCACTGAAATGCCAAGATCAGGGCAGGCTGAAAAGGGAGAGCAGATGCTCCCAAAACTGCTGGTTAACACTGAAGTTAAACTCACTGACCAGTCACCAACTGTGCTTTTGATCCCCCACACGGGTTATTGAGAAGCTGAAAAAAGAAATCACACGGCCCCCTTTATTCCATCCCAGTTCTCTGACTCCCAATCAGCAACTAGGTCCAGTACAGTGAGAGGTTATTTAAAAACTCTGCTCACATAAACAAAGTGTTCTTCTGACTCCAAAGGGTCAGCCACATCACCTGGTCAGTATAGGTTTGGATATTACCCAAAATTCCATCCTTCCAGACAATCCTTTAGCATCTAAACTAAAGGTTTAAACAAAAGTAAGACAGAAAGAAGTTAAATGGGAACGCAGTGAGATACATTCCAAAATGGATATATCAGGTTCTTAGCAGTATTGGTGAGTTGCTGGCTTGAAAGTCCGTCTGGAACACATCCATAGCTTGGATGGGTCATTCAGTCCTGTGTTCCAGGGTTCAGTTTGTAGAGAAGTTTGCTCCAGAAGTAGGAAGGGGGATTGAAGACAAATGGAGATGATGCAGCTGCCCTTTACATTCCTTTTGCCATGTGGCCTGTACTTCCTGTGTCCCAAACACAAGCTTCACAGCACATGGCATGGAAAAGCCTTGGAGTTCTCATTACACAGGCATACCCCGGCATGTCTTGCTGACTCAATAGGTGTATCCCCTTGGTCCTTTCCATGGGCTCATTGTACAGATGATGACCCTCAATGGGCCATCAAACAGGCTAGGCGGTGTTGATGCCAATATGTCTGGGGGTGTCACCCAGAAACACTGCACAAGTCTGGAAATACAGATATACCCCACATATCTATAACTTACAATACAAAGGTGATACAAACATAGAAACAAAATTATCATACTTGGCAAATCATAACATTTTCACTGACACCTTACATGGCATATTTAGCACGATTGATTGCAATTTTATCAGATTATATTATTATTTTATTATTAATACCAAAGTGTCTCACAATTCCATACAGCGTCACACTTGGTAAACCAGTGAATTCCCAGGACCAGTTCCCCAGGTCCTTGAAGATGCCGAACACTGTGCTTATGAGGGACTGAAATACCCACATATCTTCTGGGAACACACACACAGACACTGTGTCAGTCTGTAGAGCAGTTTTTAAACTAGGAGATGGGGGAAAGCCGACTGCTGCAGAGGAGCTTGTGGATCGGACACAGACTTCTCTTAGGGGAGAGTCTGATGATAGAGAATCTCCAGGTTATAGTCAGGAGCAGAGGAATGAGAAGTATAATGTAAGGGCCTGATCAGATGATAAACAGTCACATAAAAAAGAATCTGGCACATCAGAAAAAGGCAGGCTAATAAACAGGGACAAGTTTTTGAAGTGCTTGTACACAAATGCCAGAAGTCTAAATAATAAGATGGGTGAACTAGAGTGCCTTGTGATAAAGGAGGATATAGATATAATAGGCATCACAGAAACCTGGTGGACTGAGAGCAATCAATGGGACACAATCATTCCGGGGTACAAAATATATCGGAAGGACAGAACAGGCCGTGCAGGGGGAGGAGTGGCACTATATGTTAAAGAAAGTGTAGATTCAAATGAAGTAAAAATCTTAAGCGAATCCACAGGTTCCATAGAGTATCTATGGATAGAAATTTCATGCTCTAGGAAAAATATAACAGTAGGGATCTATTATCGACCACCTGACCAGGACAGTAATAGTGATGATGAAATGCTAAGGGAAATTAGAGAGGCTATCAAAATTAAGAACCCAATAATAGTGGGGGATTTCAATTATCCCCATATTGACTGGGAACATTTCACTTCAGGACGAAATGCAGAGATAAAATTTCTCGATATTTTAAATGACTGCTTCATGGAGCAGCTGGTACGGGAACCCACAAGGGGAGAGGCGACTCTAGATTTAATCCTGAGTGGAGCGCAGGCGCTGGTCCAAGAGGTAACTATAGCAGGACCGCTTGGAAATAGTGACCATAATACAATAGCATTCAACATCCCTGTGGTGGGAAGAACATCTCAACTGCCCAACACTGTGGCCTTTAATTTCAAAAGGGGGAACTATACAAAAATGAGGGTGTTAGTTAGACAAAAGTTAAAAGGTACAGTGACTAAAGTGAAATCCCTGCAAGTTGCGTGGGCCCTTTTTAAAGACACCATAATAGAGGCCCAACTTCAATGTATACCCCAAATTAAGAAAAACGGTAAAAGAACTAAAAAAGAGCCACCGTGGCTTAACAACCATGTAAAAGAAGCAGTGAGAGATAAAAAGACTTCCTTTAAAAAGTGGAAGTCAAATCCTAGTGAGGCAAATAGAAAGGAGCACAAACACTGCCAACTTAAGTGCAAGAGTGTAATAAGAAAAGCCAAAGAGGAGTTTGAAGAACGGCTAGCCAAAAACTCCAAAGGTAATAACAAAATGTTTTTTAAGTACATCAGAAGCAGGAAGCCTGCTAAACAACCAGTGGGGCCCCTGGACGATGAAAATACAAAAGGAGCGCTTAAAGATGATAAAGTCATTGCGGAGAAACTAAATGGATTCTTTGCTTCAGTCTTCACGGCTGAGGATGTTAGGGAGATTCCCAAACCTGAGCTGGCTTTTGTAGGTGACAAATCTGAGGAACTGTCACAGATTGAAGTATCACTAGAGGAGGTTTTGGAATTAATGGATAAACTCAACATTAACAAGTCATTGGGACCAGATGGCATTCACCCAAGAGTTCTGAAAGAACTCAAATGTGAAGTTGCGGAACTATTAACTAAGGTTTGTAACCTGTCTTTTAAATCGGCTTCGGTACCCAATGACTGGAAGTTAGCTAATGTAACGCCAATATTTAAAAAGGGCTCTAGGGGTGATCCCGGCAATTACAGACCGGTAAGTCTAACGTCGGTACCGGGCAAATTAATTGAAACAATAGTAAAGAATAAAATTGTCAGACACATAGAAAAACAAACTCTTGAGCAATAGTCAACATGGTTTCTGTAAAGGGAAATTGTGTCTTACTAATCTATTAGAGTTCTTTGAAGGGGTCAACAAACATGTGGACAAGGGGATCCGGTGGACATAGTGTACTTAGATTTCCAGAAAGCCTTTGACAAGGTCCCTCACCAAAGGCTCTTACGTAAATTAAGCTGTCATGGGATAAAAGGAAAGGTCCTTTCATGGATTGAGAACTGGTTAAAGGACAGGGAACAAAGGGTAGGAATTAATGGTAAATTCTCAGAATGGAGATGGGTAACTAGTGGTGTTCCCCAAGGGTCCGTCCTAGGACCAATCCTATTCAATTTATTCATAAATGATCTGGAGAAAGGGGTAAACAGTGAGGTGGCAAAGTTTGCAGATGATACTAAACTACTCAAGATAGTTAAGACCAAAGCAGATTGTGAAGAACTTCAAAAAGATCTCACAAAACTAAGTGATTGGGCAACAAAATGGCAAATGAAATTTAACGTGGATAAATGTAAAGTAATGCACATTGGAAAAAATAACCCCAACTATACATACAACATGATGGGGGCTAATTTAGCTACAATGAGTCAGGAAAAAGATCTTGGAGTTATCGTGGATAGTTCTCTGAAGATGTCCACGCAGTGTGCAGAGGCGGTACAAAAAGCAAACAGGATGTTAGGAATCATTAAAAGGGGATAGAGAATAAGACTGAGAATATATTATTGCCCTTATATAAATCCATGGTACGCCCACATCTCGAATACGGTGTACAGATGTGGTCTCTCACCTCAAAAAGATATTCTAGCACTAGAAAAGGTTCAGAAAAGAGCAACTAAAATGATTAGGGGTTTAGAGAGGGTCCCATATGAGGAAAGATTAAAGAGGCTAGGACTCTTCAGTTTGGAAAAGAGAAGACTAAGGGGGGACATGATAGAGGTATATAAAATCATGAGTGATGTTGAGAAAGTGGATAAGGAAAAGTTATTTACTTATTCCCATAATACAAGAACTAGGGGTCACCAAATGAAATTAATAGGCAGCAGGTTTAAAACAAATAAAAGGAAGTTCTTCTTCACGCAGCGCACAGTCAACTTGTGGAACTCCTTACCTGAGGAGGTTGTGAAGGCTAGGACTATAACAATGTTTAAAAGGGGACTGGATAAATTCATGGTGGCTAAGTCCATAAATGGCTATTAGCCAGGATGGGTAAGAATGGTGTCCCTAGCCTCTGTTCGTCAGAGGATGGAGATGGATGGCAGGAGAGAGATCACTTGATCATTGCCTGTTAGGTTCACTCCCTCAGGGGCACCTGGCATTGGCCACTGTCGGTAGACAGATACTGGGCTAGATAGACCTTTGGTCTGACCCGGTACGGCCTTTCTTATGTTCTTATACCCTTGTGTTCACTCATCTAGAAAATTATGATCAATTTTGTACGCAGTATAGATTGTGAGGTATCATTTGAAAACGCATAACCTACTGAATATTATCCTCCTGTTAAAATGTGTAGTAACACTGTATGTAAAGTTATGAGATTTTACTATATGATATTACTGAAAAAGTTACAATTCTGGGGAACACCCACAGAGCAGTTCCTCAGAGACAGCAAGGCAAACAGCTGGTCAAACAGTCATTCTCCTGCAGGGGGAAGAAGACATTTACATTCCATCACAGGGACCACTTGAACTTGTTGTGGAAAGCAACCACACGATTGATTTTGAATCAGCTCAGCCTGAGGCTCTTTTCTTGGTTAAAAGTGCACAGGGGGCGACAGCTATTGGAATACTGTCCCCCTGAGCTAAAAATCACACAAGCCTTTTAAAGCTTAAAACCCCAAACAATGACACATATGTTGCACGTTAATTTCCTTATTTGGAATATATTGGAAAATATGATGCAGGTCAAAAGCAAGCTGAACAATCAGTTTTCCATATTCAGCCTTTCCTGTTATTTTTATTACACCTGGTGACATGGGAGCAAGACTCTGCATGTCTCAAGAAATGTCACTACCAACCTAGGCCATTTTCACATGCTGGGGTGCAATCCCGAGCAGTGAGGAGTTGTGTCATCTGTAATCCTGGGTGAGATTCAGTGTTCTGCTGCTGGAGCTCCCCTGTCTGGATACCCCCAGCCAGCATTCAAGGACGCACCGAGTGTCTGTGTGATAAGTAACCCTGGACTGGCAGCTCTGACTCCAGTCGCCTGCTTGTTACACCCCAAGCACATTCTGGTTTGGGTAGAGAAGGCTCAGGGTTTGAGAGAAGGCCGGAGGTAGGAAGCTTCTGTTCGTTATGCTGGACCTAACCCCCAGTTTTACTTGAGTAAAGAGGAGCTATTTGACACTGCGATACGGCTCCTGTGCTCTGTTCCCAAACTGTTCTGCAGCAGAGGAGGGTCTCTGGTAGTGTGTGTGTTACTGGCATATTGGGGTGATGCTGCCAGGGCCGGCTCTAACAGTTTTGCCGCCCCAAGCCAAAAAAAAGACTCCAGAGAGAGGGCAAGTCTCCCTGGCACTGCTTCTTGCTGACAGAGAGGTTCAGAGACAGTGAGAGAGTCCTGGGGAAGCTGGGAACAGGAAGCATGGGCTGGTGGGGTTCAGTGGAGAAAGGGAACAGGAAGGGCAGGGATATCACTGAATGCAGGATCTCAGCAGTACTAGATGACAGGATAGCACATAGTGATGCCCATTGGAAAACATAATCCCAACTATACATACAGAATGATGGGGTCTAAATTAGCTGTTTCCACTCAAGAGATGGATCTTGGAGTCACTGTGGATTGTTCTCTGAAAACATCCACTCAGTGTGCAGCAGCAGTGAAAAAAAGCGAGCAATGTTGGAAATAATTAAGAAAGGGATAAATACGACAGAATATATCATATTTGTAAAAACAGCAAATGAATCCATGATACACCCACATCTTGAATACTGCCTGAAGATGTTGTTGCCCCATCTCAAAAAAAGATATATTGGAATTGGAAAAGGTTCAGAAAAGGGCAACAAAAACGATTAGGGGTATGGAACAGTTATGCCAGACCTAACCCCCAGTTTCACTTGAGCAAACAGGAGCTATTTGACACTGTGCGATACGGCTCCTGTGCTCTGTTCCCAAAGTGTTCTGCAGCAGGGGAGGGTCTGTGGCAGTGAGTGTGTGTCACTGGCATATTGGGGTGATGCTGAAACAGGACAGAGTAGAGGTGGCATTGTGGGGCTGGCGTGAACCTTATCTCTTCATTTCCCCTTCCAAGAACCGAGGGGCAGGAACCCTTACCCAGCGAGGTCACAGTCTCATAGTTCTCCTGCATGACATCCCAGTAGAGGGCTCTCTGAGCGGGGTCCAGCAGAGCCCACTCTTCCCTGGTGAAATGCACAGCCACCTCCTCGAAGGTCACCGGCCCCTGAAAGAGCAAGAGTCCAACACTCAGGACCTCTTTCCCCATTCACAGCCCCATTATTTGTGGCAGAGAGGAGCCAATCAAATGGAAGCTCTGGGTGGATCGCAGTCAACAGAGTCCCACCCTGACCCTGCTCAGCGTATCCAGCAAATATCAGGGTGAGGGGACGAAGAGGGAGCCCCTTGTCTCTCCCAGCAGATCCATCACACACCTACTAGCCACCGACTGATACAGGAGATGGAGCCCCTAGCAGGGTTCAGGGAAAACTCCCTGGTAGGAAGCCCAATAACTTCCTCATTGTGAGGAGCGGGATATGAAGGGAGAGGCAGCTCCAATAAGCCTGACTCAGGGGTGTCCCCTTCATATCTCACAGCAGCCGCTAGTTAGTGAGCTCAGGCTCCAGCACTGGGAGTCTGGTCAGTTTTATCAGCCCCATGTAGGTGGGCTATTTTCTTTCTTCACAAATTAGGGCATTTCCACCTCCCAACCTCCTGGGTTATTAAATAACTCCCAGCAGGTTTGCTACACCCTGGCCTCCTCCTTTCCCCACGCTGTGAATTTCCTGCCCTGCACCAACCTCCAAACCAGACTGTGCAAACCTTCCCATCTCCGGTGTATTTGCTCTCCCTCTCCTCCAGCAGGAACCCACCAGCAACCCCCCGATAATCTCTACCTGAGTTGGCTCCACTGCAGCCATTTCTCTTCCCTGTCCCACGGCAGGCTGGGATGACCTGGAGCAAGACATGGACGTCATTCTGCAGCCTGTCTGGGGGAGAAGGGCAGTTGTGGGCATCTCAGAACAGGTTTTAGTTCATTTCACATCAGAATTCCCCCAGACCCTTTCCCTGCACACAGATTCTGCCATGCTGGGAAATGCTCAATCTGTTTATTACAATGTAGACCTGGCCCCTCCTGCCAGGCTAAGCCCAGACACATTTTTAACCTCCCTTCTACCTCCTCTCACCCCGTAACAAAGTCTCTGAACACAAGGCTAGAAAAGAGCAGAACCAAAGGAGTCATTGTGGGGGATTCCCTCGGACACTGACCCCACGGCAGCCACACCCCAGCAGGGGGAATATGGAGTCAGGAACTGGCTTTCCCTCTGTCTGATCCTTGTTTTGTTCACTGGAAAGTGGTTCTGCCCAGGGATGCAGCAATACATGTGTCATTTCTCCCACTGCCCCTTTCAGTCTCTCCTTCCCCTGTCCTCTCTCCCTGCCCCTCTGGCTGGGACAGTCCCATTCCTGGGGGCTTTGCTCTCCCATGGCTGGATTTTCTCCTGGCAATTGCTACTGGGAGGAGAAATGAGGAGGGGTCTGTTTGTGTGGAGTCATTTTAAGGCCAGATCCCAGCATTTTCCCTTCGTTCTTTTCAGTTACCTGGAGACTCTGGCTCAGAATTTAGTATTTACAGGGCCCAGGACTGCCCTAGGGGGCTAGGACCAGCTGGAGAAAGTCATCCCCTGGGCCGGGCAGAGAAGCAGCTTTAATTCAGGTCACTTCCCAGCACAGAACCCCACTGGGGGAGCAGCAGCTGCTAAGCCTGGTCTGCCAGATCACAATGGAGGCTGCAGCGTCTGACCCAGGAAGCTGAACCCCAGTATCCTGAGCAGAGAGGGACAGAGCGTTTGAGCAGCTTCCCTCCTTTAGCTCCCTGGGAGAGCAGCTAATGAGAGCCCCTCCTCACAGGGAGAATTGCTGATCTCATTTGCCCCACTGTCCATCCGGAGTCACTCCTTGTCTTTCCATACAGTGACTGTGGATTAACAATGGTCTCAATGAAACCAGAGTTCAGAAAGACTGAGTCCAGAATGCTGTGGAAGATAGTGCCATAGTGTAGCAGTGCTAGATCCCTTCCCACCTCCCTCACTCTCCAGATCTAGGACAAGGAATCGGGCAGGAGTTTTCCCAATGGAACCGGAAGTTCCTGCGGTTTTCAAGAAGGGAGAAAAATCTGTGATTTCACCTCACAGTGTTTGATAAGTGGCTAAAAAGTTATCACGGTTACTGGGCCTGGCCGGGGAATGCCGGGCAGTGCTTGGAGCCAGGATTCTGGCACAAGCTGATGAGATAGAAGGAACATGGTTAGTAGCAGCCCCCAGAGCCTCCATCCAGGGCCCCCCCAACATCCCCAGTACCCAGACCCCCCCAGCCAGATATTTCCTCGGACCTAACCCCCAGAATCCCTGGCCAGAGACCCCAGATACCCTCAGAGCCCCACCGGCCAGAGAACGCCCACCAGATCTTCACTGCTGACTGGGAATCCCAAAGGTTCCCCCACCAAGAGCCCACACCAGCCAGGGACCCCAGTTAGGAACTCTCTGCCATCCTGAGATTCCCCCACTGCCCTCCTAGGACCCCCGCCTGCCCTTCAGCAAAAAGGTAAGACATGTCCATGCCCTGTCACTAGCAAATAATGGTCACCATGGATCCAACCCAGTAGTGGCTGCATCACAGAGCCCATTTGTCATGGGGTTTAGGATACTTCTGGACCCACACTGCACTCAGAGTGACCTCCTCATCCCGTGCCAGCTGGAGACAAGAAAAGGGTCCAGCCAACTCTCCCGTTACCAGCTGGGAACCACTGATCCCCAAACAGGGGGAGGCCTCTGGCCTTGATGGGTATTAAATATCTGTCTGGTCTCTTTCATCAGCAAACATTTTAACAGAGGTAAAGGAGGGAACAAGTGATTCTCAAAGGAGTCGGGAAAGATGATCTCTGGGCAATTTAACTCCGAGACCTCTAGGATGGAGGAGAATTCAGGGCAACAGGTTCCCTTGAAGGAAGAAGTTGCTGGGATTTAGAAACACGGGGAACAGCCCCAAACCTGAGAGGATTTTTAATTGATATTGACATAGAAAGAGGGAAATCCTGAGCTTTGAGATCAATGTTCAGAAATGAAAAATAAAGGGTGGAAATCTGAGCAATTTTGGATCTATTTTGCCAATTATAGAGAGGAAAGTGTAAAAGAGGGATTTTATATCAGTTGTTGGCATGAGTTAAAATCTGAGTGTATTTCACATCAATATTTGATAAATGAATAGAACATGGGCAAGTGGGAAATGGGCAACATTTGCAAACATTTTGTATCCATGTTCAAGCATCTGAGGAAAGGTGTAAATCTGAGATTTTCTTTGTATTTTTTCCATGAGAGAGACAAGGAAAAAATCTCAGGGGCTATTCACTTAGAATTAGACAACTAAGGAAAAGTGGGGCAAATGTTTAGAGTATTTTATATCAGTCTTTGAGATTTGCAGAGAAAACAAGTCACAAGCTAAGCAATTGATAACATGAGAGAAAAATACCAAGATCTGAGGGGCTGCCATGTGCTGGGGAATGACTCAGGGCAACAATTTCCCACCTAAACGAGGACAAATCGCTGCATAAAAAATGGGTGGGAAAAGCTGCCCTGTGGGAGAGATTTTAAATTGACACTTGAGAAGTAGAGAGAGACCAGGGGGAAAATCAGGGGCGGTTAGAGAGCTGATCATTGGGGGGGGGGGGAAATCTCCCTGGATTTTCTAGCCACGTGTGATAATGGGAGAAAAGGGGAAAAGCTGGAGAGACTTTGTAGGTGGGCGGACGGGGCACAAACAGGACAGGATTCAGTGAACTCACCTCCCCCCCCCCCGCGGGAATTTCCTGGCTGCACAAAACAGTTCAAATGTCCCGCCCCCCCGCAACCCCGACTCCCCCTCTGCGCCCCCCAGCTCAACTCCTGCTCCCCCCCCGCCCGGATCTTTCCTTTAGCCCCCCCAGCCCCGCCCCCACCTCCCTGACCCCCCCCCATCAATTCCCTGCTCAGCCCCCCCGCCCCCCAGCGCAACGTTCCGGCTGATACGGGCGGGGGGAAGAGCAGTGGCTTCAGCTGCTGCTACTGAGCATGCGCAGTGCCCGGCAGTAGCACAGGGCTATCGGGAGCGATTTAATGCACCGCCCCCCATCCCAGCGGGGGCGGATCCTGCTGCGGCTCCGCTGGGGCCGAGGCGGCTCGAGGCTTCTCCCGGGTTCCCCGGGGCAGAGTCACGTGCCCGCCCCCCCCCCGGGGTCTCTCACGCCCCGGGGGCTCCGGGCGGGGCAGGGGCGGGCAGAGCCCGGGGCTGCCCGGGGGGCGGGGCCGTGCTGGAGAAACCCCCCCCGGCCGGGCCCCCCCCGCACAGACCCCCCCACGGGAGCAGCCTCGGCTCAGCCCGGGCCCGGCTCACGCGGCGGCGGCCGCAGCAGCAGCGTTGTTCTCCCGCCCGCAGCGGGGCTCGCACGGAGCATGCGCAGTAACAGCTGCTGGAACCCTCCGTTACCTGGGCTGGAGAGGGCGGAAGCGGCCCCGGGGCAGGCTGGGAGATGTAGTTCCTGACCTCCCCGGAGCGGAAGTGATGTCAGCGGGGGAGCCGGAACCGGGCTGTGAAGCAGTGTTGGGCGCTAGGCCTCTGCCTGGCTCGCGCGGGGCGGTTGGAGCCTCTCCCGGGCCGGAGAAGGGTTGGTGCCGTTGGAGCTCTGGGCATGCGCAGATCGCGGCGGGAGAGCCCTTCATTAACCCTGGGGTCCCTGCGTGGGGGGCGGGGGATGAGACCGGGCTGGGGGGGAGGGGCCGGGCGGGAAATGTCGGTGCAGCCCGGACATGGCCGGGGGCAGGTGACCCCGAGGAGCGGGCAGAGAAAGGGGGCTGAGATCCCCTCGGATTTACCGCTGCCCCCTCCCGTGGGGACCCCCCTCCTCCCCCGTCCTGCCCCCTTTCTCCCTAGAGAGCCACGAGCAGCACCCAGGGTGACCCCCTCCCCAACCCCTGAGAAGTTCCCTGTCCCCGATTGTGCCCCATTTTCTCTCCTTCGCCAGTGGCCAGTTCAGGTCTCAGGTTTGGGGTTTCCATTTCCACCTGCAGGGATTTGTCCTTGTGCGGGTGGGAAATGGTTCCCCCGAGGGATTCCTGAGCTGGGCAGAGGGTGAATGGGCAGAGGCTGGGGGGGCCCTGAGACAGGGACACCTCTGGGCTGCGCTGGGGGGGCCACTCTCTGCTGGCAACGGGGCCTGGGAAGGGCCAGGAAGGGGAGGGAGGAGCAAGTGGCCCCCATGGAGACGGCCCAGCCCCAGGTTTCCCAGTCCAGCTACTTCCCCTCCCCCACCTGCCCAACCCGGCAGCCCCCCCCCCCCATCACCTGCTAGTCACATTCCCAGACCCCACTGCCAGCCCCTCCCCACTGATCCTGACTTTCTCACTCCAGCCCCACTCCTGTCCCCTGTGACAAGGCATCACCCAGGGCTCCTTGCCGGCCATGTGAGTGTGAGACAAGAAGAATCCCTCCCATTCTGTAGTTGATTCAATATCCCTGTATAATCCCCTCCAATTTCCCATCTTTTCTCTTGAACCTTTAAATGGTGACACAAAATCTCCCAGATGTTGGTGCTTCTCTTTTATATTGGCAAATATTTAGTTTGTGCCCCATTTTCTCCTCAGTTCTGAAATACTGATATCGAATTCTCGAAATTCTTCCCACTTTTCTCTCCAGCTCAGGGCTCTTATCGTACTGAGCGTGTCCCTGTTCTGACAGCTGCTGCAGAGACCCCAACTGAGATCTGGGCCCTGTTCTGCCAGGCACTGAAGAGACCTGAGGTGAGATTAGATCCCGCTGTTGTGCCAGGTAAAACTGAGGCCTGGACCGAGATCCCGGCTTCCCTGGTGCCAGGCAGCGCACGACTGCGACCCAAACCACTACTGCCATTGTGCTGGGCACTTCGGAGACCTCGACTGAGATCTGTGTCCCCGTTGGGCCTGGCATTGCACTGACCCTAACAAAGATCACACCCCACCACTGTACTGTGCGCTGCACAGACCCTGACAGAGATCTTGCTCCCACATTTTGCCAGTTGCTGCAGAGACCCTAAACAAAATCAGGGATCCTGTAATGCTGGGAGTTGCAGAGTCCTCAACTGAGATCAGGCTTCCTGTTATGCAGGGCTCTGCACAGACACTGACCAAGATCAGGGTCCCCATTGTGACAGGTGCTGAACAGACATCAAGGGTGTCTCTACCCTACTGTTAAAAATCCCCAGCTGGCCCATGCCAGGTGACTCAGGCTCACAGGGTTCAGGCGAAGGGGCTGTTTAATTGCACTGTAGATGTCTGGGCTCGGGCTGGGGCCAGGCTGTAGGACCCTGCGAGGTGGGAGGGTGCCAGACCTTGGGCTGCAGCCCCAGCCGGAACATGGACACCACAATTAAACAGCCCCACAGCCTGAGCCATGTGAGCCCAAGTCAGCGGGCACGGGCCAGCCGCCGGTCTCTGACTGCAGTGTGGACATGCCCACAGGGACAGAGAGGCCTTGCAACAAAAAGCTCAAAGGCTAAATAGGCCAATGATGGGAGGCGACTCTCCATTTTACAGATGGGGAAACTGAAGCTCAGAGAGCTGAAGTAATTTGCTCAAGTTTGCATGGAGAATTTGGGACAAAACTGGGAACCTTAACCCAGATTGTTTCAGTTCTTCCCTCTCCCCTTATCCACAAGCCCAGCTTGTATGTGTACCAGGTTAGAGATACACCAGTCTGGGAATGTCTAGGGATACTTGGTCCTGCCTCAGCACAGGGGGCTGGAGTAGACGCCCTCTCAAGATCCCTTCCAGGCCTACACTGAAATAATTCTCTTTTGTGCTGTGTCCTGTTCTACGCTGAGCTGTTGTGCATGGTGCCATTTGGAACTGTGATCGCACCATGCTGTGTTGCATAGTTTTATGATGTGTTGTTTTCCTTTAGCTTGTTTGGTGTCTGTGTTATGTTGGTTTGAGTTGAGCTCTTTTGCATTGTGTACTTTTGTCCTAAGGTGTGTTAGTTTGCATTGTGTTGCTTTCTTCTCCTTAGTATTGTGTCATTTTATGCTGTGCAATGTATTTTTTTGTTTTGTTGTTGTTTTTTGAATGGCCTGACATCATGTTGTCGTGCGGTTTTTCTCTGTATGTTGTTTTATACGTATATATCGCATGGCATCCATGAAATGTAGTGCTAGATAGGACCTCAAGATGTCATCAAGTCCAGCTCTCTCTGCCGAGGCAGGACCAAGTATCTGTATATTATCTCTGACAGAGCTTTGTCCTGCCTGTTCTTAAAAACTTCCAGGGAAAGAGACTCCCCAGCCCTCCTTGTAAGACTATTCCAGAGCTGACCTGCCTTAGCTCTGGGGACACCCACACAGATTGTAGTGGTGAGCAGCTCTGGAGAGAGAGGAGACCCCAGTGAGTGGGCAGCTGGGTAAAGAGACTGAAGTTGAGAGGAGAAACATTGACGTGTCCAAGGTCACCCAGGCTGTCTGTGACAGAGCTAGAAATAGGTTCTAGTGCCACCGTACTGCTGTTTCTGAAGATCTCTGCCACACTGGTGTTTTAGGCACTGGTGCAAACCCTTAGTACAGACAGAATTTACACTAGTGCACTCTGGCACTGGTGCACCATGTCCCAGTTTGAAGGTTTGAAGTGGTGGAGTGGGAGGGGCAGTGACCTCCCAGAGGCCTCGGGCTGGCTGAACAGTGCAGCTGGGAAGGGAGGGGCAGCAGAGAGTGCTGGAGGTATGAGCCAGGAGCACAGCCCCACAGGGCTGGACACTGACTTCTCCTGACCCAGGGGACACCCCCCCAGCTGTGTGCAGGGACCGCAGCTGAGCTGCCTGCCAAGACAGCCTGTGCATCCATGGAGAAACCACCTCTTCCTGCAGCCTAATACAGTGGGGTCTGGGGACCTTTCCAAGCTGCGGGTGATGTGGCTCTGGCGTTAACGGGATCTGTTCCTGGCTCTGTCCCTGACCTGCTTGGTGACCTGGGGGAAGTAACGGCCCCTCTGTGTTTTCCTCCTCCCCATTGTCTACTTGGATCGTGATCTCTTTGGGGCAAGGACTGTCCCTCTCTGTCTGTGCAGTGCCCAGCAGAATGGGGCTGCTGATCTCAGTCAGGTTCTCTGCCATGTGCTGCACGATGGGGCCCTGATCTCCATCAGTGTCTGTGCAACACACAGCACAGCTTATAGACTCACAGACTTTAAGGGCAGAAGGTAGAGGTGTATTTCAGATGAGGTCTCATCAGTGCCTTGTATATCAGTACTAGCCCTTTCATGTGTCTGCTGGAAATACCTCACCTGATGTATCCTAGGACTGCATTAACCTATTTCATGGCTGCATCACATTGGCAGCTCATAATTATCCTGTGATCAACCAATACAGCCAGGTCTTTCTTCTCCTCTGTCACTTCCAATTGACAAATCCCCAGCTTATTGCAAAATTATGCACTTGGGGACTAACAATTAGAATTTGTGCACTATTAATTTTCATCCCATTTCTATTACTCCAGCTTTCAAGGGCATGCAGATTTTCTTGTATGATTTTCCTGTCCTCCTCCATATTGGCAATCCCTCCCGGCTCTGTGTCACACTCCCACTTCTTGTGCCAAGATCACTAATAAAAGTGTTGAGTAAGATTGGTCCCAAGACTGATCTGAGGAACTCCACTAGTAACCTCCCTCCAGCCTGACAATTCACCCTTCAATATGACCCCCTTGTAGACTCCCCTTTAACCAATTCTTTCTTGACCTTTCGGTTCTCATTTTAATCCCCATCGTCTCCAATTTAACAAATAGTTTCCCATGTAGAACTGTATCAAAAGCCTTACTGACGTCCAGATCAGGTTTCTGTGGCACGATCTACCTTTTGTAACACCATGTTTTATTTATTTATAGCGCTGAAGGCTGGGAGGAACTGTTAGCAGTAGGCTGAGAATGGCCATGTGGAGGTGGGGGAGGGGATGGCAGACAGTGGGGAGGTGGGGGGGATGCGGCATTGGATGTGTATGTGGGATTGTGTTTTGTAGGAGTCCATGTCTCTGCTCCCTGTGGCCGTGGCTCGTTCTGTACCAAAGCAGCATGTCAGCAGAGCAGACGCACACACCGTAGCTCTGCCTAGAACACGCAGCGTTCACTGCCAGGCGGGCTGGGCGATTTTTCAGGGACCCAGCTTGATATGCCTGGCTGGGGTGGGTTCAGCTGGACGGGGGTCTGGGGCTCTGATAGTTTGCGATGTTCCTTTTTGCATAGTCAGTTTCTTTCCAGTTATTGTTTTACCCTCACCTATGCCCAGTATCCTTCTCGTCTTAACTTGCTTCGGTTATTTCACTTCCAGTTTTTAAATGGGATCTAAGAATTGCAAAGCTGAATGAAAGATGAACAAACAGAACCATTTGACTGTTGGCCCAGAGCTGGTAGAATGGTACCTAGTGACGGTCGGCTGTAATGACCGGGTTCCCTACAGCGTTTTCTGGTGGGGCGGATAAAGCAACATCAAAGAGCCAAATGCGCGTTTTAGGGCGAAAGGGCTAAATGCCTGGGAAATGAACTGACACCTACTTACCATTTCTTACTGCCTAAAATGTTGACACTCCCTCACAGCATCTTTTTTTTCAAAGCGATGCACAGCACACAGTCAAGTTAAGGAATGGAAGCACACCCATTATTGACTGCTTTGTGCTGCATGAGCATCTGATTAAGCACCTAATTACAACTGTACCACTGTAAGTGGAAAGGCATCAACCCAGCTTAGCTCCAAGGTGTTTAGATGGGAATGAAAAGTTTCTAAATTAAATACATGGGAGAATGGTTAATGGGGAAAATACACTGAAATGCCTCTACCCAGTCCTGTTGACGACTTCTCCTAAACCTCCCATGAGTTCTGGCCTCTTGGTCAACTTGGCTCCCAGTCCCACATCAGCTGTGCCCTCTCCCAGCCTAACCCATTTCTACTGCAATTGTTCACCCTCCTCGTCCAGGCAGGGGATTGGCGCTGCAGCCCCTAAGGTACCTGCGTTAATCACTGTCTCTCATACTGGGGCTATTTAGATTTCAGGGAGCGATTTCTCAGAATTACTGACTGTGGGAGGGAGGAGAGGCTGAGAGAGTGTTTGCTCTTAGGGCCATGTTCAACTCTGGTAGGCTCCATGTTACCTCATCCTCCACCCTCCCCCATGTGTGTCTGCTCATGTGTCAGTGTGTCACCTGATCATAATGCCACTGGCCTCAGCAGAGCTCCCAGACAGGAGCTATATCACAAGGGGGTTACGGTACTGAGAGTGAAATACATCACAGGGAGGGTGTAATTATCCTGAAATGAAACATTCCAGTCTAGGAAGTGAAAGACTTCAAGTACTTCATTACTTAAAATTACGCTTGAAAGAATTGGATTTTTATGAATAAATTGCAGTAAATGTTGATTTTACTGTACACACACACAGATGAAAAAATATTTATATAGGTAATATACAGAAATGCTTCTGGAGAAAGTGGAGTTTGATTTAAGGATATTTACACTGTATATTTTGTGTGTGACATTGACAATTTCTCTTTGAACAGTTCTATGATTTGGCTTTTGGAATCTCAGCAGTTACTGTTATTAAATAATTGTTGTCTGACGACCCCCATAACTTCCCACAGCTCTAAACATAGAAATTGTAAACACTGAAAAAAGGGTTAAAATAAATATTGTTATCTATTGAAATTAAAAGAAAGAAATCGACAAAATGAATTTTGTCAAACCCACTTACCAGCAATTGCAATATGCTAGGGGATGGAAATTCACAACTAAGGCACCAACCTTAGTTCTGCCCTGTAGTGACACCAGGCAATTGCCGTAGGGCTACGAATTAGGCATTTTAGTGTATATCGTTCCAGCTTATAAATCGGTATGATCTAAAGACACACGAGATCTTTTCCTCAGGATATCACCATCACTGGGTTGTTTCTCTTAGTGGTAATTCCCAGAAGTGAGCAGATTAATAACATTATCAGTTATGAAGTGTCCATTTCAGATTTCTGGGAGTGTCTGTTATTTTGCACTAGGGGCCAGGTCCTTGGAGAGACGGAACCTTGGTTTTATTTTAACTTCTCCATGCTCAGCAGCTTCTGGAATTTGGTTCAAAGTATTTGCATGTTTCCCTGCCCTGTTCTTAAATGTGCTGCTTTAGAAAGTGGGGAAGGGCAGGAACTGACTGCAGGATCAGTAGCTGAGTCCCTTAGATATTTATAGCTCATCAGAAGGAGCACAGGGTTTGGTGGGTGTCTGGGGATTTAATAATAAACACACAAATATCTTTGTTCTTAGTGAATTTTCATCTTCTAATTCCCATAACCCACTAATTATCCCCAGCTGCCCCCGGCAGTCTGGGGAGGGAGTACTAGTAAACTCCTGTGGCCAGTGTGGAACAAGGATCTTTCAGTGACTGGCTCAAAATCATCCAGAGTGAAATTGACTTCACTGGATAAATTCCTAGTTGCTGAGCTCTGCAGAGGGGTGGGGAGGTGAATTCCATCCCCCATTCGTGAGCATGGACTCCCCTCCAATTCTCACCCTGATTTCAGACACTACCTCAACCTTCCCATGCAGTGATGGACCCACTTGATGTTTCCAGAGCCGTCTGCCATGGGACCTGGAGGGGACAGAGGCCCAGCTCCAGAACTGCTACCCATGCCCACAGCCCCCATGCTCTGCTGGAGTTGCCCTATATCTTCGTTACGACTAACCGAGCCTAAGCAGCTGGGGATCTCTTCCTTTTGCCTAGAAACTTTGCCCCCCAGAGTCCAAGCAGCATACAGATAATCAGTTCCTTCTTCTACAAGGGTTCGCCAGGGTTCGACCCTCCGGGGCAGTGGGGAGCCACATTGGCTCACTACCCACGGTTGATCCTGGGGAATTAGTCCGGCCATGGGGTCTCCCTCGGTAGCCCTTGCTGTAACCGGCAGAAACCTGGTCATAAGAACATAAGAACATAAGAAAGGCCGTACCGGGTCAGACCAAAGGTCCATCTAGCCCAGTATCTGTCTACCGACAGTGGCCAATGCCAGGTGCCCCTGAGGGAGTGAACCTAACAGGCAATGATCAAATGATCTCTCTCCTGCCATCCATCTCCATCCTCTGACGAACAGAGGCTAGGGACACCATTCTTACCCATCCTGGCTAATAGCCATTTATGGACTTAGCCACCATGAATTTATCCAGTCCCCTTTTAAACATTGTTATAGTCCTAGCCTTCACAACCTCCTCAGGTAAGGAGTTCCACAAGTTGACTGTGCGCTGCGTGAAGAAGAACTTCCTTTTATTTGTTTTAAACCTGCTGCCTATTAATTTCATTTGGTGACCCCTAGTTCTTGTATTATGTGAATAAGTAAATAACTTTTCCTTATCCACTTTCTCAACATCACTCATGATTTTATATACCTCTATCATGTCCCCCCTTAGTCTTCTCTTTTCCAAACTGAAGAGTCCCAGCCTCTTTAATCTTTCCTCATATGGGACCTTCTCTAAACCCCTAATCATTTTAGTTGCTCTTTTCTGAACCTTTTCTAGTGCTAGAATATCTTTTGAGGTGAGGAGACCACATCTGTACACAGTATTCGAGATGCGGGCGTACCATGGATTTATATAAGGGCAATAAAATATTCTCAGTCTTATTCTCTATCCCTTTTAATGATTCCTAACATCCTGTTTGCTTTTTGACCGCCTCTGCACACTGCATGGACATCTTCAGAGAACTATCCACGATAACTCCAAGATCTTTTCCTGACTCGTTGTAGCTAAATTAGCCCCCATCATGTTGTATGTATAGTTGGGGTTATTTTTTCCAATGTGCATTACTTTACATTTATCCACATTAAATTTCATTTGCCATTTTGTTGCACAATCACTTAGTTTTGTGAGATCTTGTTGAAGTTCTTCACAATCTGCTTTGGTCTTAACTATCTTGAGTAGTTTAGTATCATCTGCAAACTTTGCCACCTCACTGTTTACCCCTTTCTCCAGATCATTTATGAATAAATTGAATAGGATTGGTCCTAGGACTGACCCTTGGGGAACACCACTAGTTACCCTCTCCATTCTGAGAATTTACCATTAATTCCTACCCTTTGTTCCCTGTCCTTTAACCAGTTCTCAATCCATGAAAGGACCTTTCCTTTTATCCCATGACAGCTTAATTTACGTAAGAGCCTTTGGTGAGGACCTTGTCAAAGGCTTTCTGGAAATCTAAGTACACTATGTCCACTGGATTCCCCTTGTCCACATGTTTGTTGACCCCTTCAAAGAACTCTAATAGATTAGTAAGACACGATTTCCCTTTACAGAAACCATGTTGACTATTGCTCAAGAGTTTATGTTTTTCTATGTGTCTGACAATTTTATTCTTTACTATTGTTTCAACTAATTTGCCCGGTACCGACGTTAGACTTACCGGTCTGTAATTGCCGGATCACCCCTAGAGCCCTTTTTAAATATTGGCGTTACATTAGCTAACTTCCAGTCATTGGGTACCGAAGCCGATTTAAAGGACAGGTTACAAACCTTAGTTAATAGTTCCGCAACTTCACATTTGAGTTCTTTCAGAACTCTTGGGTGAATGCCATCTGGTCCCGGTGACTTGTTAATGTTGAGTTTATCAATTAATTCCAAAACCTCCTCTACTGACACTTCAATCTGTGACAGTTCCTCAGATTTGTCACCTACAAAAGCCAGCTCAGGTTTGGGAATCTCCCTAACATCCTCAGCCGTGAAGACTGAGGCAAAGAATCCATTTAGTTTCTCCGCAATGACTTTATCATCTTTAAGCGCTCCTTTTGTATTTTCATCGTCAAGGGGCCCCACTGGTTGTTTAGCAGGCTTCCTGCTTCTGATGTACTTAAAAAACATGTGCTCAGGGCTCAGGGCGGGGCCACAAACACTGAGTCAGGGGCTCAGGCCCTCAGGTGTAGTAATGAATCAAGCCAAGTCCGTCAGTCTATTCCAGTGGAGCGCCCCAAGCGGGGGTTTTCCACGTCTTTTATTATAATGGTTACATAAATCATTCTGTTATGCGCATGTGCTAACATAATCCAACTACTTCGCCCCCTCCCCTGATTGGTGCTTTATCCCTGTGTATTCCAATGGTATGCACCTGGCCGGCGCTTTATCAGTGAGTCTCCTGATTGGGGGTGTGGGAACCACTTCAGCCTAAGAAGTGTAACATTCCTACATCCCCTCCTTTTCTGTTTTGTCGACCCGTGCCTGGTCCGCATGTTTCATGATTCTATGGGCATACATGACGGCTTGGAATGTAGGCAGGGGTTGGCGCCGACAGGGTGTAAAACACATCCTAATATATTAGGAATACACTGAGCAAAGCAACAAAAACCAATCAAGCAGGCGATAACAATCAAAGCATATTGCAAAACAGTTTGGACTCATCCCATGGATGGCAGCCACGCCCAAAGGTCATCCCACCATGATGGGTTCCTGTCCTGCTAAATGTGTTGTGCCAAGTCTTGGAGGTTATCTATGTGTGCATGAATCCGTTTAGAATTGTCTGTCAGATTAAAACAACACATGCCATATACCTCCTCACATCCCACATGGCTAAGCAATAGCAGGTAATCAATTACCACTCTATTATCTAATATGGCATTACAAAGCTCCTCCTATACTTAATTCAGCAAAGCCAAGGTGGCAGACATATAATTAATATTTTTCGCTAAGGCACATGCCAATCAACTAAGCTATTGGTGATTGGCTACTCATGGGGTAAAAAGGGGCAAGGCACTTGCAAATTTCACATAAGTGGCTTGGCCCCATAGGCTCATTAAAAATATTGAACCTCGGTGGCATTTATAAAATTAAACATCCCCGTTACATGTGCAGCATCGCCTGGTGCCTTACATACTGGGACCAGGCAGGTGCCCAACAGGCCATGCATCTCGGGCCTGCTGTAAACAAAAGGAGGATTGATTGGCAAGAATCACAAATCAAGCCCATATATTATAACGCATGCGGCTATGCAATTCGGGTTTGGCCCCAACCAATGACACACAAAAACAACACAACAATATGGTAAAAGAATTAGCAATTAAACAAGCAAAAATAGCAACAGTAAAATTCTCGGGGGTAGGCTTGGCCTTGTTATTCTCCAGCGTTTGCTGAGCCTGCTGCGCCAGTCATTTCACCTGCCCCCAGGTAACCTCTGGTGCCGTCTTTGTGGCTCGGCACACTGGAAAGGTCTCGGTTAGGGTCAGATTAAAGTTGGGTATCGGGTTCTTGAGGCTTTGATGCCACATCATTGTGCAACGGTCGCACATTCTTGGCAGGGACCCACAACGGACCTGTGGGAGTAAGCACAGCGGCATGCCCCCGTCCCCAGATTCTCAATGGAACGGGGCCATACCAATTAGGGTCTGGGCTCTGCCTATTTTTGACAGATGGGCATGGGAGCGGGGTTTCCGTCTTAAATGTCATTCAGTGACTGTAAAATTCTGAAAGATATTTAAAATATTTAAAGTAAACAATACTATCGCTAATTAATTTTGCTTGGCTCCCATTGTTGGCCCATCATCCCCCACTGTTTTATTTTGCTTTTTGTAGGTACTCTTTAAATGTATAATAAATTCATTCCACAATGGCTTGACCTGTGGAATTATACAAAATACCAAAAACGTGGTTAATTTGCCACTGCGTGCAAAAATCTGCAAATCTGTAAAAAATGTAGGCGGGGCCATTATTAGATTTTATTTATCGGGGGGGCGGCCCATTACGGCCACCGCAGCAAAAATGTAATTAATTACATGTTTGGCGTATTCGCCCCAATGGGGGGTGGCCCAAATATAATGAAAATAGGTATCAATGGTAACATGTAAATATTTCCAAGGAAAAAAAAAAGGGGATAAAGTGTGACATCCATTTGCCAAATTTAATTAAATAAAAGGCCACGGGGATTAACACCCAATTCGGGGCAATGAAAAAAAACTTGCACAATGATTACAAATTTAAACAATACATTGGGCCTAAATTAGGGGAATCATAAAATGCTTCACTAAAAATTCAGCATTTTGATGAAAAAATACATGACTATCAATGGGATCCGAAAAGAACAGAATGGGTTAACTGAAAAGCCAAAAGAAAAAAAAACAAAACACTGACTCAGTCAAGGACACCACTTAGCAGAAGGGAGGGCTTGGCAAACAGCCAAGAAAAGCTGCAATGAAAACGGCAGGACTCGGCCAGGCAATAGCAAAATATATTGGCCAAAAGGAAAGGGAAAAAATCACCATCTGGGTCCATGAGTCCCCTTGGTGCTGCTATTTTGGCATAAAAGCCCAAATCTAAACATAATTACTTCCCACATAATCACTATCTATTACCCTGGGAACTATCTAAATGCCATATTTTCCGGCATGGGAACGAGGGAGGATTAGCCCCATCATGCCCGGGGGCAGGGGTCCAAAAAATCAAATAAAAACCACCACCACCTCCCTGGGAAAAATAAGCTCCCTATCTTTAAAACAAGGAAAAATCATTAAAAAAATCTTTAAAGCCTATTATCATAAGCTAATAATCATATGGAATAAAACTGGAATTTGGGGTTCCACACTGCAGGGGTCCCATGGGTTGCATGCATGCATTAATCGCTCTAAGATCATGGAGCATTCGCCATTTACCAAATTTTTACTTGATAACCAAAACAGGCGAATGCCAGGGGCTAGTGGATTCTTCCACATGGCCCGCCTGGTATTATTCCTCACATAAGTGATACAATGCAAAAAACTTCTCCTGGGGCAGTAGCCACTATTCCACCCACACAGGGGTACTGGTTAACCATACAAGGGAAAGGGCAGTAAACTCAGTCATGGATGGTAAAATGTGAACAAAATGAATTAACTAAAAAAGGCTGAAGAAAAAAAACAACCAACCACCTCAGTCAAAAACAGCACTTGCACAGCTGAAACTTGGCAAACAGCCAAAAGAAAGGGGGGCTTAACTACACCCAAACACAAGCAGCAAAACTTGGCCAGGCACTAACAGCCTGGCCTCAGTCATAAACAGTAAAATGCAATCCAAATTTGCTTAAGAAGTCTCTTCCCCATAGGGATACAGCAATATCCATGATATAGGGTGTGACGTTATTGATATAAATGGGGACCATATAGAACATGGGTTGCAACCAAGGTCCTGTAGTGGCACCAAATCCTAAGTAAAGGGGGTCATATAAGGTGTCTAAGACCAGGTTATGGGTTGCTGGTTATAATTATGCTGTCTGTATGTCTGTATCATTGTTAGTTGAAGTTATGAATGTTGGCTCCATGCTGTCAGTATTTCAAGTTTGTGCTGTGCTTCTGGGGGAAGCCTCCCAGACAAGCTGGTGTTAGCTCTGCCTAGCCTATTTGATGGCCCATTAAGGACCATTAAGGACACAATGGACCCATGGAGAGAAGGCAGACACGCCTTGTGACTCAGCAAAGTATGCAGGGACTGGCCCATGTGACTCCAGACTCCATATTTTTGCTGTAAAATTCCACAGTGAAGACAAAGGGATTCTTACACCTGGAAAAGTCTATATAAGCCTAATGCCTCATCTCCATCTGGTCTTCAATCCTGCTTCTGACCTCTGGAGGGACTTTGCTACAAACTGAAGCTTTACACAAGGGACTGAAGGACCCATCCCAGTGGGGGATGCTCTCCAGAGACTTAATCTAAACCTGCAGTTTACTCCAGCACTGCTGCAAGCCTGAACTAAGAACTTTGCCATTACTGTATGTAATTGATTGCATTTAACCAATTCTACCTCTCTTCTCTACCTTTTTCCCTTTGTAAATAAACCTTTAGATTTTAGATTCTAAAGGATTGGCAACAGCGTGATTTGTGGGTAAGATCTGATGTGTATATTGACCTGGGTCTGGGGCTTGGTCCTTTGGGATTGAGAGAACCTTTTTCTTTTATTGGGGTGTTGGTTTTCATAACCATTCATCCCCAGGACGAGTGCACTGGTGGTGATACTGGGAGACTGGAGTGTCTAAGGAAATTGCTTGTGTGACTTGTGGTTAGCCAGTGGGGTGAGACCAAAGTCCTTTTGTCTGGCTGGTTTGGTTTGCCTTAGAGGTGGAAAAACCCCAGCCTAGGGCTGTAACTGCCCTGTTTGAGCAATTGGTCCTGATTTGGCACTCTCAGTTGGGTCCCGCCAGAATCGCTCCGTCACAGTGGCGTAGTCGTGCTTGGATCCACAGAACCAGGTCAATTAAGCTTTGGGTCAGAACCCCACGCTATCCAAATTTTAACTTTGGGATTGAGAGTTTGGTTGGTTAAAGATCAGGGACCATGAGACAGAGAGCATCAGGAAAAGCAAGGAAACTGCAAGCCTTGAGAGACAGCCTGCAGTTTGATTATGAGCAAGAACTGGCAGAAATTCGAATGGAGAAAGAGGCTGATGAGAGAAAGAAAGAAGTTGCTAAGAGAGAAGAAAAAGCTCGTAAGAGGCGTCTGGAGCTGCTGGCTGCTGAGGAGAAAACTCGACAGATGCAACAGGAGACAGCTAGACTCCAACTCCAAGTCCAATGGAAGAACAGCAGAGACTGTATCCTCTTGAAAGTCCAGTTTGTAACAATGTTGGTATGTTGTATCACTCTGAGCAGTTGTCTGGGGTAACCACATGTACCCCAACAATGCCACCTTTATGTCAATGCTGTTACTGTGGGTTCAGTAGGGGGTGGCCCCATAAATTGTGGCAGTGCTATGTATGAGAGTGTAAAAGTCAATGGTAAAAGCTGTTTAGGGCAAACTATGGCTTCTAACATCACTCTTGTTAGAGCAGATCTGGTCAAAGAGGAAGATTATTTACCAAATCAGAGTGTGAATGTTGTGATCCTCTGTGAGTTTACTGTCCGTGTGCCTTTAGCCAGAATCCACCTTGAGTGGAATGGGGCTCAGCATGAAGTGATAGCTGGCGTCAGGAAGTTATTGCCTAAAGATCTTTTAATTGGGGAAAATGTTACAGCTTTGTTCAGTCCAGGTAGCCAGTTACAGGAGAGGAATGATCTTAAACCTGTGTCTATTGTGGGCAATGATTTGCCTGAGGAGGGTTGCTCCAAAGGTTGGTCTGTGCAAAAAAGCAGTATTTCTGGGAATGAAGTTTCTGAATGTCTGTCTGATGTCTCAGAAGTGAATCTGGAGTTAGATCAAGAGCAGAAAGATCTCATTGGTGAGGAAAATGTTTCTCAGAAGCAGATTAAAGTAGATGGTCAGGTTAAATCCCTAACTGAGGAAGGAGAGGGTAAATTTGTAATGGGTAATGGATTGGTGGCTAGTGCAGCTTGTAGAAGTAAACCTGAAATGGGTAACTGTGATTTGCTAAAAGTAGCTCAGTGTAGTGAAAAGAGCAGCAGCTTATCTGTTGGGAGAGGCAATGTGCCTGGTAGGGAAAGTTTGCAGGAGACTAGGCAGCCTTGTGAGCTGATGGCTTTGTCTAATCAGCAATTTGGGAAGGGAGGGATAGTGGAAGATGAGTGTCCATATCCCTTACCTGTTTCCTGTGTGGAGAAATGTGACAGTGGAGGGAATGTGCCTGTGTCTGTCAGGAGTATTGACTTGCCTATAAAGGAAGCTACTCCAGTCTCCAAGCAGTTGTCTGTGAACAGCCCTGTGTGCTGGGACAAGGGAAGTAAGATCCCAAGCTGTGTGTCTGGTAAAGGAGAATGTGTCTCCGGCTCTTCTGTGTCTGTGGAGCAGACAGAAGGTGCCTGTCAGCCTGTAATGGTTGAGGGTGATTCAGTTGTCTCGAAGTTGGTTGTAAATACAGCTAAAGCCCAGGAAGGGAATGGTCCTGAGTTTGGGTCTGCTGGGGAGAATGGCACTGTGACTAGGTTGCATCCAGTTAGTGTCATAGCAAAATCCCAGAGACCAGACAATTCCGGTGCTTGTAGTTTGCCAGTTGCTAATGTGTGGTTGGAAAAGGGTGCAGCAACTCTGTCTGATCAGGGTGATACCCCAGCCAGGGCACAAGGAGAGCATAAAGGTGATTTAATTGTGTTACCGACTGACAGTTTGACAACTTGTAGCAAGAAGGAAAAGATTCCTGAACTTGTTCATGGCCAAGGGAAGGAGACTACTTCTGACCTGTTATCTAGAAAGTCTGTAGCATCTGTGGTTGCTCAGGGAAGTGTTCCTTTAGAGCAAGCCCTAGGTGAAGAGGGGAAGGGCAGAATTTCTGAGAGGGGTGAATTGCTGCTTAGAGAAGCTCCTAGGGAAAGGAATCCTCATGGTAGCCTGTGCAAGCAGTTTACTGCAACTGAAGGGTGTAAAGTGATTTAATCAAGAAAGTTTCAGTTCCTAACAGCCAGAAATTTTCTGTTGTGAATGGATCCACTGACTTTCCTTTTGAGAGATCCAGTGTGGGCAGCTTTGAAAAGGTCTCAGGTGGAGTAGAAGCTGTTAAGGAAGTTGAGCAGCCCTATAACCACCTGGCTGTGTGTGGCCAGCTTGTTGGTGGGGAGACAATGCTGTTGGGACAGGAATGTCTCCATGCTGAATCTGTAAGTGAGCAGTCGGTGCTTCAGGATCTGAGGACAGATTCAGTTACTGGTGTTTCAGGGCAGAACAGTTGTATGGCTAAATGCTTGAGGAGGCAGGGGAGAGCAAGCCAGCTCTCACCCTCAGACTCTTTGGTTTTGTGTGGTATCTCTGTAAGACAAAGTCCAGCCGTGGAATCCATAGCAGCTAAGAAGTTAAAAGCGAGTGTCTGTGTTGATGCGAATTACTTGGCTGGCAGGGAGAAGAAAGACTTGCTAATAGCTGTTAGCACAGAGGGCCCACCCCATCAGCCGGTGATCTCTGTTAAGCAAGAGAAATCAGGGTTTAGTCCCGAAGAACAAGAAGGGAAGAGAAGACTGAATTTTGCAAGGGAACCCACAGGTTAACCCTAAAATGCCCAAATTCCAATGGTATTGAGCCAAGGGTGTGGCATGACAAACATGATTGTAAATGGACACTTGCAATGAATTTGTTGTTATTGCTAATGCTAATTTTTGTAACTAATGTGTTGCTATGGCCAAGAACTGTAACAATGTACAATGTGCCTAATCTTTTGGAAAATCCCTTAAACATGTTGAAAGGAATACATGAAAACACACTTTATGTTAAAGGGCCTTGCTATACTGATGTTTCACAGTTAATGCATGTAAACAGTGTTGGAACTTTTCACAGGGGAAAATACATTCCAGACCTGATGTGCTGTATGAAAGGGGAAACTGAGGCACACTACCATATTGCTTTCATGGCTAAATGCCAAGATTCCTGTAATATGAACAACCTCTATATCTACATTGGTTTAATGTTATTTGGGTTCAAAATATTGGCCAGAACTGGTATGGATAAAGTAGCTATTTTCTTTAGCTCTTGGCAAGATCACATGAAACATACAGGAACCATGCTGCAAAAGCTAACCAAGTTATACCTTGAGTTTGTAAAGAGATCCATTCATGTTATTGAACATGACTTTGATAAACCATTTCGGTTATACCCTGGTGCGGCCTCTAGCCCAACACTAGCTGTAGTGAGACAGACCCAAGGAAAGGGGCTCTTGGGATGCAGTCAGCGATGTTTTGTCATCCCTTCCTGCATCAATTTTGCGTTGGGGTGTGACGTTATTGATATAAATGGGGACCATATAGAACATGGGTTGCAACCAAGGTCCTGTAGTGGCACCAAATCCTAAGTAAAGGGGTCATATAAGGTGTCTAAGACCAGGTTATGGGTTGCTGGTTATAATTATGCTGTCTGTATGTCTGTATCATTGTTAGTTGAAGTTATGAATGTTGGCTCCATGCTGTCAGTATTTCAAGTTTGTGCTGTGCTTCTGGGGGAAGCCTCCCAGACAAGCTGGTGTTAGCTCTGCCTAGCCTATTTGATGGCCCATTAAGGACCATTAAGGACACAATGGACCCATGGAGAGAAGGCAGACACGCCTTGTGACTCAGCAAAGTATGCAGGACTGGCCCATGTGACTCCAGACTCCATATTTTTGCTGTAAAATTCCACAGTGAAGACAAAGGGATTCTTACACCTGGAAAAGTCTATATAAGCCTAATGCCTCATCTCCATCTGGTCTTCAATCCTGCTTCTGACCTCTGGAGGGACTTTGCTACAAACTGAAGCTTTACACAAGGGACTGAAGGACCCATCCCAGTGGGGGATGCTCTCCAGAGACTTAATCTAAACCTGCAGTTTACTCCAGCACTGCTGCAAGCCTGAACTAAGAACTTTGCCATTACTGTATGTAATTGATTGCATTTAACCAATTCTACCTCTCTTCTCTACCTTTTTCCCTTTGTAAATAAACCTTTAGATTTTAGATTCTAAAGGATTGGCAACAGCGTGATTTGTGGGTAAGATCTGATGTGTATATTGACCTGGGTCTGGGGCTTGGTCCTTTGGGATCGAGGGAACCTTTTTCTTTTATTGGGGTGTTGGTTTTCATAACCATTTATCCCCAGGACGAGTGCACTGGTGGTGATACTGGGAGACTGGAGTGTCTAAGGAAATTGCTTGTGTGACTTGTGGTTAGCCAGTGGGGTGAGACCAAAGTCCCTTTTGTCTGGCTGGTTTGGTTTGCCTTAGAGGTGGAAAAACCCCAGCCTAGGGCTGTAACTGCCCTGTTTAAGCAATTGGTCCTGATTTGGCACTCTCAGTTGGGTCCCCCCAGAATCGCTCCGTCACATAGGGCTTAAGGAAAATCTCCTTTCCCCCTTCTCTCAAAGTTATAGCAATCCATCGGGTGCTTTGTTGAGCGGCCTGCAATCTGCCCACTCCCCAAATGGCTGGCACTTCAAACCTGTCCCAGGTGGACGGCCACTGCCGAGCGGAGATGACTGTAACGTCAGCTCCAGTATCCGCCAGTCCCTCAAGGGGGATACCGATAAGCGAGTTTCCTCATTAATTCCCACTGGGCATCAGGATTATCTGCCTGCTCTCATATAGCGGTGAACTGTCCTGCTCCATACAAATGCTCGGGAGTATAGCCCCCCCCCAATGCCTGCCCCTGTTGAAATTCACTATCCCAAATAACATACTGCGCAGGGCTTAAAGGCATCCTACAAAAATCCTTCCAATCTTGGGGGAGCATGTTATACCCATTTGCAGTCCCTTCTAACATGCCTCGGGTAAAGGTGGATTCCAATCCAGACTCAGTAACTGCTCGTCTCGCTTCTCGGAGAACAGGATAGGGGAGGGCTGTGATCTCCCCTTCAGCCAGCTCCTCTGCGTTGCCAGGGCGATGTGTCACTGGGAAGGCAGCCAGTAGCTCCCTTATCTCTGTGGAGCTCTGTTCTTTTTCCTTGCTACTTAATTCTCCCTCGCTGCTCAATTCTCCCTCGCTGCTCAATTCTCCCTCGCTGCTCAATTCTCCCATCTCCTCCCTGTGTATCATTGCCTGAAAAGGGGACGGCCAAAAATTTGGCCGTGAAGAGCCATCCGTACCTGGACATGCATCATGGCATTCGGGTACCGCCTCAAGCGGCTTGGGAGGCAAGATCCGAGGGTAAGGAGGGAGGGCCGAAGGCGCGGGGGTGAGAAGGATAGCCCTGGATAACGCTCCAACTCTGATTGAATCCAGAGCCTCTGTACATCGCTGCCAAAGCAGAAGCCACTCCACCGCAGCTCTAGGCTCTGCGTGCAGTGTCGCCCCTATCTTTATCCAATCTTCTACTGACAGTGACCCGTGATCCGGGTACCAAGGACATTGGCAATTGATTTCAATTAATAGCTTTTCTAACTGACCCAAGGAAACTGGCCTGCCAGTTTGTTGAATAATATTTTGCAGCTCTTGTGCATGAAACTTCTGCTGAGCCGACAATTCCCCCCCCCCCCATACTCACGAAATGGGGCTATTTAGCGAGGGTCGATGCATCGGGGGCTGTTCCAGCCGGTGAGCAGGGGGTATCACGTCGGGGTCACCAGATGTAGTAATGAATCAAGCCAAGTCCGTCAGTCTATTCCAGTGGAGCGCCCCAAGCGGGGGTTTTCCACGTCTTTTATTATAATGGTTACATAAATCATTCTGTTATGCGCATGTGCTAACATAATCCAACTACTTCGCCCCCTC
Source organism: Mauremys reevesii (assembly GCF_016161935.1). Lineage (NCBI taxonomy): Eukaryota > Metazoa > Chordata > Testudines > Geoemydidae > Mauremys > Mauremys reevesii. Next base: position 3,137,485 of record NC_052636.1, read on the forward strand.
CCCTGATTGGTGCTTTATCCCTGTGTATTCCAATGGTATGCACCTGGTCGGCGCTTTATCAGTGAGTCTCCTGATTGGGAGTGTGGGGGTGTGGGAACCACTTCAGCCTAAGAAGTGTAACATTCCTACACTCAGGCAGGGCTGAGCAGTAACAGTAGGTCTCAGCCTCCTCAGGCCAGGGAGAGGGAGAGTCTTCCACCCAGGAGTTGGGTGGCAGGGGGGACGCAGGCCCTCCCACTCCACTGCATCCCAGCCCGGGCTCTAGCAGCAGCAGAAGACCCACTGCGTAGTCAGTGGGGATCCTGGCCGCAACACACCGACATAGGCTCTGGTAGTGCTGCAGCCAGACTGGGGTCGGCTGCCCCCGGGCTACTTCCACACTCCCCCTCAGGCCCTACCTGGGTCTTGGTGTTGGCCTCTGGGGGATCCAGGATCATGGGTTCTTTGGGGCAGGGGTTGATTGGCAGGCCCGGCAACTCCTCTGGATAACGGGCGCAGGGCCGGGCCGGCCAGTCTGGGTGGCCGCCTTGGGCCGTGGGGGTTTCCCAGTCACGGGCTCCACTATGGACGTCTGTTCTCTCCGGTGGCTGGGCTCCTAGTGAGCTCTGAGGGCCGGCCTTTATAGTTCTGAGTCGCCGCCTGACTCTCTTAGGGGCGGGCTCAGCACTCCCTAGCTCCACCCACTCCGGCCTCCAGATGGGCTCTTCCCCCTCTGGGGAGGTGGGGAGCCACACTGCCTCACTACATTTCTGTATGGGTTTTTTTGTCCCCTTCCTGCCATGTGATCTGAACTGTAAACTCAGCTAATGGGAAGTCAAGAGCACAACAACAATCTTTTGTCGTCTTTAACATCCTGTAATAGTCCATCTGGTGTTGATGGACCTTTCCGCCGGGCAGGATGCAATGGATTCTGTTGCCAATCAGCACTTCACATAGGTAAAGTCTCTCTCCTCTGGTGATTTACAGAGCCACAGAGGCTCACAATGCAACTAGTCAGATATTATCCCAGGCAGCAACTCATGAGCATTCAATGAAGTCTAAACACGTTTTTATAATCCTAATACCTGTTTTAACAATATTAACACAGGTGAGTCAGACTGATTCCAGCGATGCGTTTGTTCATATTCAATGAAGACATGCGGGCTTTTGCAAGAGCTAACACCTCATCTGCCAGTGTCACAGGCAGGCTGGGCAGGGATGGTGTCTCTAGCCTCTGTTTGCCAGAAGCTGGGAATGGGTGACGGGGTGGATCATTTGATGATTCCCTGTTCTGTTCTTTCCCTCTGAAGCACCTGGCATTGGTCACTGAGCTAGATGGGCCATTAGTCCGAGGCAGTGGGAAGCTCTACTCATTTGGACTCGCTGGGGAGCCACAGAAAGAAACAAGATGTGCTGAGGCAAGAAGGCCCCGTCTCAGAATCCCCGGGGTCACACTTGTCAAAAGCTAAAACTAGGCCCAGCCCTTGAAAGGGGCACTCCCAGGAGAGACTGTATAAAGGCTGGTGCATCAAACAACTTTGTAAACCTGAGAGAGCTGCCTTGGGGACAGTGACAGGGAGAATCCCCAGAGTGACTCCTTTGATTCTGCTCTTCTCTGGCCTTTGATTGATAGAATCATAGAACTGGAAGGGACCTTGAGAGGTAGCTAGTCCAGTCCCCTGCCCTCAAGGGAGGACTAAGTATTATCGTAGACAATCCCATACAGGTGTTTGTCCAGCCTGCTCTTAAAAATCCCCAATGATGGAGATTCCAGAACCTCCCTAGGCAATTTATTCCAGCGCTTAACCACTCTGACAGTTAGGAAGCTTTTTTTCCTAATCTCCATCCTAAACCGCCCTTGCTGCAATTTAAGCCCATTGCTTCTTCTCCTATCCTCAGAGGTTAAGAAGAACAATTTTTCTCGGGCATCTTTGTAACAACCTTTTCTGTACTTGAAAACTCTGATCATGTCCCTTCTCAGTCTTCTCTTCTCCAGACTAAACAAACCGAATGTTTTCAATCTTCCCTCATAGGTCATGTTTTCTAGATCTTTGATCTTTTTTTTTTTTTTTTTGCTCTTCTCTGGACTTTCTCCAATATGTCCACATCTTTCCTGAAATGTGGCACCCACAACTGGACACAGTACTCCAGTTGTGGCCTAATTAGTGTGAAGTAGAGCAGAAGAATGACTTCTCGTGTCTTGCTTACAGTACTCCTGCTAATATATCGCAGAATATTTTCTTTTTTTGCAACAGCGTTACACTGTTGACATATTTAGCTTGTGATCCACTGTGACCCCCAGATCCCTTTCCGCAGCACTCCTTCTTAGGCAGTCATTTCCCATTTTGTATGTGTGCAACTGATTGTTCCTTCCTAAGCGGTGCACTTTGCGTTTGTCCTTATTGAATTTCATCCTGTTTACTTCAGACCATTTCTCCATTTTGTCCAGATCATTTTGAATTTTAATCCTATCCTCCAAAGCACTTGCAACCCCTCCCAGCTTGGTATCATCCGCAAACTTGATAAGTGTAACAGAGAGACTCTGCTACTGGGCGGGTTTCACCCTGTGTCAGAGGGTTACACCCTGGTGGGAGGGGGCTCGGCCTGTACTGGGATAAGGTCACTCTGTGCTTCATAGTGTGGCAGAACCTAGAATGTCCATTAGCAGGGGAAAATCGGCTTGTGGAATGGACGAAAACCCCGTCTGAGTTCTCTCACATTGCCCTTCTCACCCTGACAGGCTACAGAATAACGTCCACGTTTTGCTCCAGATCATCCCCTCCTCCCAGGGGGAAGGAAATGGCTGCAATGGAGCTGGCTCAGGTAAGGGATTATGACAGAGCTGGTGGTGGGCTCTGCTTGGAGGGAGAGGAGCAGTAAAGGCATAGGAAGGTGGTAGCTGCTAGACGTGGTGGGAGGCAGGAAATAACATAATGTGATTAAACTTGCTGAGACTTGTGTAATCTAAGGTGTGATGGGTTGTCACCTCCAGGGGGAAGTCTGGGGGCAGGTTCTGGGAACCGCTGTGCCCTCTAACCCTGAAGCTGGGCTGGCCCTTCTCTCCCTGCTATGCTGAGATTCAGCCAGCCTCTCCAGGCCCTGTTATCACCCAACACGACAGCAGGTGGCGCCATACACCCAACTAAGCTACCTGAGTGCTTTACCTGAGCCACTCAAGGGCAGATAGAGACAACAGCCAATTTCCCAGCTCCCCAACCTTGCACGCTTGCTGTAGTATAAATTCAGAATTGTATCGTCTTATAGTGCACAGGGAGCTCTATAATGTAATCTCATTAATATAATTTGCCTTCCCCTTGATACAGGAAAGATGTGCAAAACAAGCTTGTGCACACCAAGCTCAGATTTTCCCAGACACTTCACTCAAAATACTTAACACTGGTTAAGATAAAGCGTAAAATGAGTTTATTAACTGCAGAAAGATAAAGTGATTTTTGTTAGAAGAATAAAGGAGCAGGTTGACCCGGAAGCGGATACGAGTACAGCCTTCTTTATTGCGATGCTTGTTCCCCTCGACCCAATTGTCGAGTAAGCACTGGATTAGTTACATCACACTCCTTTAATCTAACTTAGTATGTACACACCTACATCCATTACAACACCCCCCAAACCCTTATCAAGTAATAGAAACACCCGTACTGTTAGTATACCCATCCCTATCTGTTAGTCACAGGATTACGCATGTTATACAGACATTTTTACCTTGAAAATACAGTACTTTGTATTAATGTGTTGCTACAAATTTCCTTAATCTGCAGTTCTCAGGGGAGGGAGGAAGGGGCCATAAGCCAGGGCTTGTTTATGTAGCTGGGAAAGGAAGGGAGGGGGAGGTAACATTTCTTTTACTTTCTTTCACACAAAGGACATTCATTCCAGCAACTACATTTCTCATGCAGCTGCATCCTTATCAATTCTTACAAGCAACAGGGAAAGGAAAAATATGGCAGCTTATTTATTAAGCAAAGAATTCCTGCCTGCTTATGCCTTTGTCCCCTAATCCCATGTCTGCACATTAGCAGTTCCCTGCTCTTTTACTGAATCATAACATGTCCCAACAATTCTAAGTGGTAGCAAACAGATCAAAGCAGATTACTTAGCAAATAACCAAAACCTCAAACTAAGCCTAACGTACTAGATGGATAGAATTTGAATTAGCAATTTCTCACCCTGACTGATGGTACAAGCAGTCCCCCAAGTTTCCATACACAAGCTAGAAATCCCTTTATCATGGGACCAACACTTCCCCCAGTTCAGTCTTTGTTCCTCAGGTGCTTCCAGGAGTTCTCTTGTGTGGGGAATGAGGCCAAGAGATGATATCACACCCCACCTTATGTAGCTTTTCCATATGGCGGGAACCTTTTGTTCCAAACTCAGTTCCCAGTCCAGTTTGTTGAAAAATAGAGGTACCAAAATGGAGTTCAGTGTCATGTGGTCTGGTCATATGCTCCCGCATGCCCTGCTGAATCATAATAGCCATGACACATAGGCTGGCTGAAACATTCACAGGAAGGCTAAGCTCTTCCACGGTCCATTGTCTTTGTTGATGAGCCATCAGCAGTGTCTGGCCTCTTCATTGTTGTACCCGAAAGGTTCGTTGTGGGTGTTACCCAGAGTAAGCACCTTATGAAATACAGATACATGGTCAATATTCATAACTTCAGATACAAACATGCTCTGCGCCCACAAATAGGATAATCCTATTCAGCAAATCATAACTTTTCCAGTGACACTGCACATGACACATCTTGCACATAATGCATCATAATTATGACCTAATCCTATTATTATCATACCACTATGCTGAATGTGGGGTGTAGTGTCAGGGCCTAATTTCAAGGCACAAGAGTTGGGAATGGAACTTCCCGTCTTTGTGGAACAGGAAATAACCTTCCAGCCAGGGCTGGGAAAACTTCCCAGACTCCCAGTGCTGGAGCCTGAATCTATTGACACTTCATTTGTTACTACCACCCCCAGTATTTGTGGCAACTGCAGACTTTATCAGTGACAATTTATATTCTCTTCTAGGTCATTGATAAGAATGTTAAATAACAAAGGGCCAAGATCCAATCCTTGATGGAACCTGTTAGAAATAAATCCAGTCGACCATGGTTCCCCATTTACAATCCCAGTTTTTAATCTATTTAATGTATGCTGTGTTTATTTTGTATCATTCTAGTTTTTTAGTCAAAATATTGTGCTGAAACAAGTCATATGCCTTACAGAAGTCTAGGTATATTACATTAATACGATTAGCTGCAACCAAACTTCTGAACTCATCCAATAAGGATATCCAGTTAGTTTGATAGGATCTATTTTCTCTAAACCTTTGTTCATGGGTATTAATTATATTACCCTCCTTTCATTCTTTATCAGTAAAATCCAGTATTGGCTGCTCCATTATCTTGTCCAATATCGATGTCAGACTGATACTCTTGTAATTAGCTGGGTCATCTCTTTTACACTTTTTAAATATTGGGACTGCATTAGCTTTATTCCTGTCTTCTGGGATTTCCCCAGTGTTCCAAGTTCTAATTAAAATCAGCATTAACAGTCCACCATGCTCCTCTACCAGGCCTTTTAAAACTCTTGGCTACAAGTTATCTGGACCTGCTGATTTAAACACATCTAACTTTTAATAGCTGCTGTTTAACGTCCTCATGAGTTCTTGTCGGAATGGAAAGAGTGTCGTCATCAACATCTTATGATACGAGTACATCATCTGTTTTTCTCCAAATCCAGGAGAGAAATATTTATTGAACACTTTTACCTCTTCTGCATTATTTTTGATAATTCTCCCATTTCCGTCTAGTAATGTACCACTACCATTGTTAGGATTAATTTTGTACTTTTAAAAACTTCCTTCTTATTTTCATTGGTTGATCATTGATTTCTGATAGCTTCCCTTGCCAACTTTCTACAATTCTGACCTTCTCACTTATATTCTTTACTATTGACTTCCCCTTTCTTCCATATATTTTATTTGGAGAGTGGTGGGATTCCTACCAGGGAGCCACCAGCAGGGTCCAGAGACAGCCCCATCTCCTATATCAAGCTCTGGCTAGTAAGTATGTCATAAATGTGACAACCCTGCCTCCGTCTGTCAGCTGAGTGACACAAAGTTTCTCTCTTTCTACCCTCTGATGCCTCCTGGCTGCTCTAAGCAAGGTGAGGTGGGACTCTGTTAACATGTGCCTCCCGGAGCTTCCATTTCCCTGGCACTGCTGTTCCGTGAATAGTGGGGAAGCAGGTACTGAGTGTTGGACTTTTGCTCTTTCAGGGGCCGGTGACCTTCGAGGAGGTGGCTGTGTATTTCACCAGGGAAGAGGGGGCTCTGCTGGACCCCACTCAGAGAGCCCTCTACAGGGATGTCATGCAGGAGAACTATGAGATGGTGGTCTTTCTGGGTAAGCAGTCCTGTCCACCCAGTTATTAGAAGCTATGGGGTCTCTGAAGAACCTGAGTAGTAATAACTTTATACCTTTATTCATCATACAAGTTTTGACAAGTTTCCTTGCCCCCATGTTTTTGCCTTATCTCCCACCTATCAGAATAATTTTTGGACATGTGCCTTTTTGGTGCCGTCAGTCATTTTAAAATTGCATTTAATGTATCCTTATTGGAGACATTAATAACTACAGCTTTCATGCCTTTTCCTCATTTGAAGAGGAAAATATGCCACCCATAGAATTCTAAATTGAGTAAATGTGCTTTTGCAGTGCCACAGTTCTGGGGTAGCTAAGCCTTTGACCTTCCTCCATGGTCTGCTCTAGGAATGCCCTGTCAGGTATCAGGCCTCTAGCCAGCCCCTCTCTATGGGTAGGGACCCACATGCCTCTCCTTTTTGACCAGGGTTTGAGGATTGCAGCTTGTCCTCCACTGTGTTCACTGGACTATTGTCCAGTTCCCGTGCTTTGCTTTCTCTCCAGGGGCTGTGAGCAGTGTGTGTGTGATAGAGATGGGAATTTTGGTGATACTTGTATGATGCCAATACACATCTCAGTTTCCTTCTGATTGGTATTGCTATGATTATAAAGAAGAGGAGACACGAGGTGATTTGTCACGTAGCTGTCATGGGGTGATACGAATGGGTCATTAAGGACAGGCTGGGACCAACCTACATCAATGGAATACTCGACAGAGACAAGGGAATAATTCTCACCTGTCCATGGGAGGATCTCCGCTTGGCTGAGTGAAGCACACATGGACTCGTTATGTTTTTGGGAGCAGGAAGAACTGGGTTAGCAGACGCACGGAGCTCTACCGGAGCTAAGACAAATGGACAGGCAAAGTGAAAGGAAACAAAACTGTTTTTAACAGCAGCATGTCCTCAAGGGCATTGGCCAGTATGAACTATATTGTCTTCTTTGCTTCTCTGTCCTAATCTAAAGCCTTTCTAATGCTGTGTTTTAGTTGACTAATAAACCCTGCTATATTTTAACAGTCTGCCCAGTATCACAACAAAACTTGCTGAGGTGCATTGAAGCATGAATGAGGAACAGTCTCTGAACAGGAGTGTTGTTCAGCTGGACCTGCTGGCAGAGCTCACAGGTTGAAGTAGGAGTGTTGAAGCCAGAGGCTCAGTCTCAAGTGTTGAAGCTACATGGCCTGTCCTTGTGGAAGAGTGGGAGCCCTTGGGGGTCTAGCACACGCAAGGGGCACCTCCCAAGGACTGTTTAAAAGCCAGGGCATTGCACAGATCCTATGGATCCATGACAGTGCCAGAGGTTCAACCTTATGGGGAAAAGATATAAAAGAAGAAAAGGATCTAAATGCGTATTTACCATCTCCCCCGCATCAGTCCTTGTGGGAATCCCTGATCCGTTCCATAGTGTATTAAAACCTTCCTCTAAGGCTTACGTCTAGGTTATCAGATCGTGTCCATTTGTTAGAGGGCTTTCCCATCACCTTCCCACTTCCCTGGTTCTTGTAATGCAGACCGCAAGCAGCAAAAGACCAGAAGTCCAAAGTGTAGATAATACGATGTTTATTGGGGTTAGTTTCCAAGCAAGCATATTCCGAAGCCCTTCACACCAGTAGGGTTTATCTCTGTGTGCTGATAGAGTCTGTTCCACGGTGTTCCATTCCCAGCTCTGATGCTGCAGAGCATTTACACTGTGTCACCCTTCCAAGCTCTGACACTGCAGAGCCTTGCGTGTGTCTCTCTCTTCCCATTCCCTATTCCTGCTTTCGCCTTTAAACAAACATGATTCCAATTTCCATTCCCCCTCCTGTTTAACACCAGTTTATGTAGTAATATTCTCAGCTATACCTTAACCAATCATAGTACTGACATTTAACTAACCAATCCTAACATATTGTAACATAATTCTCTAACCAATTATATTCCAGTACCCTAATTAACTTGCACCTAGCAAAATTATTACAGCAGTCAGAAACAATTAGAGAACCAGACAGATTAACAATAGAAAAGTGGGGGACATGAAGATAAAGCAATACCGAAATGAGAGTTTCACAACCAGAACTGTTGATAAATGATTTCTTGCCAGACAGGCTGCTATCAAACTAAGTTTTCTTTAACCATCTTAAGATCAACAAAGAATCCTGTGGCACCTTATAGACTAACAGATGCATCCGAAGAAGTGGGTATTCACCCACGAAAGCTCATGCTGCAAAACGTCTGTTAGTCTATAAGGTGCCACAGGATTCTTTGTTGCTTTTACAGATCCAGACTAACACGGCTACCCCTCTGATACTTGACATCTTAAGATCTTTCTCTTTATCTGGTGGTGATGGGCACTATCCACACATAATCATATTCCTAACAGCCCAATACCACCTTGTTTTCTTTGCCTTTAGTAGGGTTTCCAGTTTCAAAACCTGATGTGATCTCGCAGCTAGAACGAGGGGAAGAGCCATGGGTCCCAGACCTCCAGGGCTCTGAGAAAGAAGTGCTCCTGAGAGCTGCCGACACAGGTGAGGAATTGGTTAAACCAACTAAAAAAACTGTCTTTGAATACAGGAAACAATTGGGATGCCCTACAAAAGACCTTGTGAGCTCTCCAAGTTCAGGATTGTTCCTTGCAGATATGGAATCTTTAGGCAGAGGTCACTCATGGCTTCCCACCTATACTGACTGACAACTGGCAGCAGGTCTCTCACCAATATAGCTTCCCCCGGAGTGTTCTGGTGAGATGTGGACCAAAACTGATCCCTTCCTCTCTCCTCTGGGGAAAGGTTTGGGGAAAATCAGCTCCTGATAGGTTTGATCTCCCCCACATGTATTTGGTTTTGTTCATTCCTTTTTCAATTCCTGTCTCTGAGATTTCATTTCTTTCAGGCACAGGGAGTGACCTATGTCTGGATTCTCTCTGTCTCCCATCAGGTGATGGGAAGGTGAATGAGAATGAGGAGGAACCCCAGCAGGAAGATGCTGAGCAAGTAGAACCACATGGGATGTTAAAAGGAAGATCCAAAGGGAATGTTTTAGGGAGTTGTGCACTCCCAGAAAAAGCAAATGCCTGCAAGACTCAGCAGGGGCCAGAGGAAAACTTCAGTAGCCACTCAGACCTTATTGCACGCAAGGAAATCAACTTGGAAGAGACATGCTACACATGCCATAAGTGCAGGAAAAGCTACAATGGGAGCTCAGACCAATTCACACATCAGAGAATACACAGGGAGAAACGCTACAAGTGCTCTGAGTGCAGGAAACACTTCAATCAGCACTCCGCCTTATCACACATAGGAGAATCCACACGGGTGAGAAACCCACGGATGCTCTGAGTGCGGGAAACGCTCAATCGAAGCTCTGCTCTTATCACACATAGGAGAATCCACACTGTTTAGTAAACTTACTGATGCTCTTAGTGTGGGAAATGCTTCATTGATAGTTCAACCCTCATCTCACATCGTCGAATCCACACAGGAGAGCGGCCCTACACATGCTCTGAGTGCGGGAAAAGCTTTTGTTGGCACTCACACCTTATCACTCATTGTAGAATCCACACAGGAGAGACGCCCTACACGTGCTCTGAGTGCGGGAAAAGCTTTAATCAGCACTCACAGCTTATCACACATATTAGAATCCACACAGGAGAGACGCCCTACACGTGCTCTGAGTGCGGGAAAAGCTTCAGTCGGAGCTCACACCTTATCACGCATCAGACAATCCACACAGGTGAGAAACCTTATGGATGTGCTGAGTGCGGGAAACGCTTCAATCGGCACTCACACCTTATCACACATAGAAGAATCCACACTGGGGAGAAACCTTATGGATGCTCTGAGTGCGGGAAATGCTTCACTGATAGTTCAGCCCTCATCTCACACCAGCGAATCCACACAGGAGAGACGCCCTACACATGCCATGAGTGTGGGAAAAGCTTCAATCAGCGCTCACACCTTACCACACATCAGACAATCCACACAGGTGAGAAACCTTATGGATGCTCCGAGTGTGGGAAACGCTTCAATCGGAGCTCACAGCTTATCACCCATCGAAGAATCCACACAGGAGAGAAACCCTACACGTGCTCTGAGTGTGGGAAATGCTTCAATCGGAGCTCAAACCTTATTAGACATCAGACAATCCACATGAGAGAGAACTGTAATAAATGCCTTGACTAGGGCTGGCCAAAAGATTTAAAAAAAAATCACATTTGCTAATTCCCACATAGTGATCTTTGCATCGTCTTCACTGTGGTCTCTCGGCTCCCCCAGATGAGTTGCCTGCTTCTGCCTTTTGCAGCTCACCCTTCTTTGGGGTCAGTCCTGTGATCTTTTCTATCAACTGCTTTCCTTTGGAGTCACAGGAGTGTGTGTTATAGACTCATAGAATATTAGGGTTGGAGGAGACCTCAGGAGGTCATCTAGTCCAATCCCCTGCTCAAAGCAGGACCCATACTAATTCAATCATCCCAGCCAAGGCTTTGCCAAGCTGTGCCTTGGAAACCTCAAAGTATGGAAATTCCACCACCTCCCTAGGTAACCCATTCCAGTGCTTCACCACCCTCCTAGTGAAATAGTGTTTCCTAATATCCAACCTAGACCTCCCCCACTGCAACTTGAGACCATTGCCTCTTGTTCTGTCGTCTGCACCACTGAGAACAACCAAGCTCCATCCTCTTTGGAACCCCCTTCAGGTAGTTGAAGGCTGCTATCAAATCCCCCCATCGCTGTTGTTTTCTGCAGAATAAATAACCCCCGTTCCCTCCGCCTCGCTTCGACAGTCATGGGCCCCAGCACCCTAATCATTATTGTAGCCCTCCGCTGGACTCTCTCCAAATTGTCCACATCCCTTCTTTAGTGGGAGGACCAAAACTGGATGCAAGACTCCAGGGGTGGCCGCACCAGAGCTGAATAGACAGAAATAATCACTTCCCTTGATCTGCTGGAAATGCTCCTACTAATACAGCCCGATATGCAATTGGCCTCCTTGGCAATGAGGGCACACTGGTACTAAAAGGTAATAATTGGAGATATACCAATCTACTAGAACTGGAAGGACCTTGAAAGGTCACCAAGTCCAGCCCCCTGCCTTCACTAGCAGGACCAGTTTTTGCCTCAGATCCCTAAGTGGCCCCATCAAGGATTGAACTCACAATCCTGGGTTTAGCAGGCCAATGCTCAAACCACTGAGCTATCCTCTCCTACATTGGATGAGAAGCTGATTCTCATCCAGCTTCTCATCCAATGTAATTCCCAGGTTCTTTCTGCAGAACTGCCGCTTAGCCAGTCAGTCCCTAGCCTTTAGCGGTGCATGGGATTCTTCCTTCCTAAGTGTAGGACTCTGCACTTGTCCTTGTTGAACCTCATTAGAGTTCTTTTGACCCAATCCTCTAATTTGTCTAGGTCACTCTGGACCCTATCCCTGCCCTCCAGGGTAAATACCTCTTCCCCCCATCTTAGTGTCATCTGCAAACTTGCTGAGGGTGCAATTAATCCCATCATCCAGATCATTAATAAAGATGTTGAACATAACCGGCACCAGGACCGACCCCTGGGGCACTCCACTTAATACCTGCTGCCAACTTGACATCAAGCCATTGATCACTACCCATTGAGCCCAACAATGTAGCCAGCTTTCTATCCTCCTTATAGTCCATTCATCCAATCCATACTTTTTTAACTTGCTGGTAAGAATACTGTGGGAGACTGTAGCAAAAACTTTGCTAAAGTCAAGATATATCACCTCCACCACATTCCACATATCCACAGAGCCCGTTTTCTCATCCTAGAAGGCCCTCCAGCCCAGAATGTTCATCAGGTCCACCTGGGAGAGAGGTTTGATCCCAACAAGCTACACTGAGGCAAAAACTACCTGTGCCTGACATCCACTAGGGCTGTACATGGCGTTGGCTGCTCAAGTTAGTGATCTTGGGGTAAAAAGACAAGTATAGTTGTAGAGCACATGCAGCCAGGTGCAGGGATTGGCATTAGCTTCCCCCTTGACGTGACCTAAACTCCATCACTTTTCCTAGTCTAAACAAACCCTGAGCATCACGGTTATACTGTTCCCCCATTTCACAGCAATTGTTAGTCATCGAGTTCTCCCTTGGGGAACCAATTGTTTCATTCCCAGTTGCTCTGATGTTGCTTCAGGTTGTGCTGGGGAGCAGATATTTTTACTACCATTTTCCTCACTTAAAATATATTGAACTATAACAAAGAGCAGGAACAGGGCAGGGATAGGGGAAAATGTCATTTCACCCTTTATAACAACAGAAGAAGATAGGGTAAGTCAGAGGGATTCCCTTATTCCCCATCACCATCCCAACCCCCCGTTGTTCAATTGGGTAGGGTAGGTCAATATTTTCTCTGAAGGGCTGAGAAGAGGATTCCCTAGTAAGTGCTTTGGAACTAAGCAAAATACCCATGCATTGGACTCTGAAAGCAGTTGTGGCCCAGGCCCTGCAGGAGCTCACTCCTGAAGTTATCTCCTTCCTAATCAGGTGCATGTTGCCTATTATTTGGGAAATGCAATCCCTATACCTTGGGAGATGCTGCAAATGTGTAGAAAATGAAATTTGTGTTGAATGTGATATAGCTGCAGAAAGATACCTACTTTTAATACATACCTGATATTTGGTGTCTTACAGAGATTCTAAAATGCACCTGAATTTAATCCCTATTTTAAATCTGTGCCATGAGATTAAAGAACTAAAAGGGTATATTTGGGGAAGTTATACCTCACTATTGCTACTGATATATTGTGTGTGTGGTGAAGAATTTTATGCCAGAGAAGTGTGAAATTATTCCAAGTAAGGTAAAAGATTTGACAAGAACTAGTGGTTGATTTTTGCCCCAGAGATGGAAGTTATGGTGACCTGTGGCTGAGGTAAACTACTTTTAGAACGCTGCTCCCTAGTTAAGTGGCATTGATCACACTCCTAAAAGATGCCATGATTAAATTGGGCACAACTGTCTTTTACCATTTGGATCCAAAGTCTCATGAAGCACAGAGAAAAACAGCTGATTCCTTCAGAGCCATTCCATGCCTACGGGTCCCAATCTGGCTGCCTTGTTGGACAAGAAGCTCTTCCATGCTGGGGAGATGATTGTACCTAATGAGGGAATGTATCAAATTCCAAGTTCAGACTGCAGGATACATGAGTGCTGAGTCCAGAGTCTGTGGTTTGGTCTCTTAGATTTGCTACTTAGTCTTACGCATTTTTATCACTTCTCCACCTCCTGCTACTCTGAAAGATTAGAAAGTGTGAAAATAGAGCACAGGTGATTTTTCTCATAATGCAGCCTTCCCACATAGCGTGAGACGCCTTCCACCCACACTCATGGGAGAAGTCCCAGGGAGAAATGAATTCACAGAAATGGAAGGCTCCTCGGTTATTGTAGAATGTGACTTCACACAAAGCTGACTGGATGGAACTGGGAATTAAGAGAAAACTGCCCTATAGGTTTATATTTTGTAATCTTTGAATAAGTTGTTACCAGCGACAATGAAATTAAACATGAAGTTAATTAGTGTAACATAAGAGGCTGATTAAGTGATAACTTTCAGAGTTACAACATAATTCAGGTTTTCTTCTAGTTTTCTCCCTCCGTCCTCCTACTATATCGGAAATGGTGACTAATCCTGAAATTAAAACCTCACTCCAAAGGAATTAGAGTGGGGGAATATGTGAGAGAAATAGGCTGTACGAGAATAGAGACCCAGTATAGACTAATTATTTCTATTTAAAATGGAATTTTATTGTGACAAATTTTAAAATGAATCTTCTGTTAAGAGGAAAATTACTCGAGACAAGATGTGTAACCTTACCCAGTTAGAGGGTAACAGCCACAGAGATCCCCAGGTCTCTTGTTTGCAAGGCAAAGATGTCACATCAGGCAGGAGATGTCAAAATCTAAAATGCTGATGGATGTGTGATAGGACCTTTTCTGGGTGGGGTTTTTTTGTTTATTTTTTTTGGTTTGGTTTTTTAATTTAATTTTTGTTTTGTTTTTTGCAACCAGTTATTTGTATAGGAGCTGAAGCCACTTTTCCTGTTGAGCACAACTACCGGTATGTAGGGCTGCCACATGGTCATCTGTCCACACTTTTTCCTCGCACTATGTGATCGTCTCCCAAGCACAGGATGATGCCGGGTTTGGTAGGGTGGTACTCCGTCCTGATAACCCTCCATCGGATATAGCTTGGAGTCACCTACTGTGGAATACACAGGAGCAGTCACTCGAAGAAGAAAGGTCAGTTACCTGTTCCGTAACTGGCGTCCTTCGAGATGTGTTGCTCTTGTCTAGTCCACATCCCAGCCTCCTTCCTCTCTGTCGGAGTTGTCTGCCAAGAAGGAACTGAGGGTGGGGGGAGTGCGCAGCTCCCCTTATAGCGCTATAGCGGCGCCACTCCAGGGTCGCAGCAGTGCTCTAAAACTTCCGCACTGTGCACGTGGCGTGCACGCACACCTACTGTGGAATAGGCCGAGCAACACATCTCAAAGAACACCAGTTACAGAACAGGTAACTGTCCTTTTAAAGGATGTCTAGATTTCATTCCTGTAGTAACAGAACTGGTGATAGGAAAGCAGGAAGAAAGAACATAAGAAAGGCCGTACCGGGTCAGACCAAAGGTCCATCTAGCCCAGTATCTGTCTACTGACAGTGGCCAATGCCAGGTGCCCCTGAGGGAGTGAACCTAACAGGCAATGATCAAGTGATCTCTCTCCTGCCATCCATCTCCATCCTCTGATGAACAGAGGCTAGGGACACCATTCTTACCCATCCTAGCTAATAGCCATTTATGGACTTAGCCACCATGAATTTATCCAGTTCCCTTTTAAACATTGTTATAGTCCTAGCCTTCACAACCTCCTCAGGCAAGGAATTCCACAAGTTGACTGTGTGCTGCGTGAAGAAGAACTTCCTTTTATTTGTTTTAAACCTGCTGCCTATTAATTTCATTTGGTGACCCCTAGTTCTTGTATTATGGGAATAAGTAAATAACTTTTCCTTATCCACTTTCTCAACATCACTCATGATTTTATATACCTCTATCATGTCCACCCTTAGTCTTCTCTTTTCCAAACTGAAGAGTCCTAGCTTCTTTAATCTTTCGTCATATGGGACCCTCTCTAAACCCCTAATCATTTTAGTTGCTCTTTTCTGAACCTTTTCTAGTGCTAGAATATCTTTTTTGAGGTGAGGAGACCACATCTGTACACAGTATTTGAGATGTGGGTGTACCATGGATTTATATAAGGGCAATAATATATTCTCAGTCTTATTCTCTATCCCCTTTTTAATGACTCCTAACATCCTGTTTGCTTTTCTGACCGCCTCTGCACACTGCGTGGACAACTTCAGAGAACTATCCACGATAACGCCAAGATCTTTTTCCTGACTCGTTGTAGCTAAATTAGCCCCCATCATGTTGTATGTATAGTTGGGGTTATTTTTTCCAATGTGCATTACTTTACATTTATCCACATTAAATTTAATTTGCCATTTTGTTGCCCAATCACTTAGTTTTGTGAGATCTTTTTGAAGTTCTTCACAATCTGCTTTGGTCTTAACTATCTTGAGCAGTTTAGTATCATCTGCAAACTTTGCCACCTCACTGTTTACCCCTTTCTCCAGATCATTTATGAATAAATTGAATAGGATTAGTCCTAGGACTGACCCTTGGGGAACACCACTAGTTACCCCTCTCCATTCTGAGAATTTACCATTAATTCCTACCCTTTGTTCCCTGTCCTTTAACCAGTTCTCAATCCATGAAAGGACCTTTCCTTTTATCCCATGACAGCTTAATTTACGTAAGAGCCTTTGGTGAGGGACCTTGTCAAAGGCTTTCTGGAAATCTAAGTACACTATGTCCACTGGATCCCCCTTATGCACATGTTTGTTGACCCCTTCAAAGAACTCTAATAGATTAGTAAGACACGATTTCCCTTTACAGAAACCATGTTGACTATTGCTCAAGAGTTTATGTTTTTCTATGTGTCTGACAATTTTATTCTTTACTATTGTTTCAATTAATTTGCCCGGTACCGACGTTAGACTTACCGGTCTGTAATTGCCAGGATCACCCCTAGAGCCCTTTTTAAATATTGGCGTTACATTAGCTAACTTCCAGTCATTGGGTACCGAAGCCGATTTAAAGGACAGGTTACAAACCTTGGTTAATAGTTCCGCAACTTCACATTTGAGTTCTTTCAGAACTCTTGGGTGAATGCCATCTGGCCCCGGTGACTTGTTAATGTTGAGTTTATCAATTAATTCCAAAACCTCCTCTAGTGACACTTCAGTCTGTGACAGTTCCTCAGATTTGTCACCTACAATTTTGCAATGTTTATGCTCCTTTCTAGGATTTGACTTCCACTTTTAAAGGAAGTCTTTTTGTCTCTCACTGCTTCTGTTACATGGTTGTTAAGCCCCGGTGGCTCTTTTTTAGTTCTTTTACTGTGTTTCTTAAATTGGGGTATACATTTAAGTTGGGCCTCTATTATGGTGTCGTTAAAGTGTCCATGCAGCTTTCAGGAATTTCACTTTAGTCACTGTACCTTTTAATTTCTGTTTAACTAACCCCCTCATTTTTGTATAGTTCCCCTTTTTGAAATTAAATGCCACAGCGTTGGGCTGTTGAGATGTTCTTCCCACCACAGGGATGTTAAATGTTATTATATTATGCCGTTTATTTCGAGCAACTGCAGTTATTCGGGAGAGTACAGACAGGCAGAGTTTCCCCTTCCAAGGTAGGTCTCGGTTAGATAAACAATTAAGGCAAGCATTTATACCTTTTGCGACATACACTGAGGAGCAACAACTGCATTTTGTTTGTACATATTCCTTTCTGATAGCTTACTTCTCTCAGCAATTTCTGCTACAATCTGCATTCTATTCTTATCTAACACAAGGTTGAAAACCAGCATCTCTTACAGTTCTTTTCCGCTCGCCCACGCCCTGCTTGGAAGTCTCCTGTTATTAGCTGTTAGTTAGCCTGGTAAATATCAAGTCCCTGAGAAAACACAGTTATACGAAGCAAAACGAAATCACAAACAGAAATGTCATTGGAAATTCAAAAATTAAAAAGGAAAATGCAATTCCCATCACTTCATTGTATCTGGGCCATTCCTGTGTCGAGAGTACCCGCTAAGGGCCCTGTGTGCTTATGGGAAACCTGGAGGAATTCATAGCAGAGCCTGCACATGAAACTCAACTGCTCCCAGGTGCCGCAGTAAAACCCTTTCCCTGCTTTGATGTTGATGATTTTATGAAAATATGCTAATGAGTGTGAATATAATGTAACTGGAACATGCTTCATGCAAAAGGTCTCTTGTGCAGTATCATTACAAAACTTATTATCTACTGTGTGTGTTCAGCCTATTTGTATGAACCGATCATTCCTGTATCTGAAGCTAGAAATATGAGCTATAACTCTGAGGTCCTGTTGTAATGATGCAAAGTGTGGGCCATTAACAGTGGTTTGGACTCTTGATGGCTCCCATTAACCAGGACAATTGACTGGAGATGGCTCTGTCCTGCACCATCTGTGAGTCAGGCCAGGAACAATGAAGGCTTGGGGTCTCACAGGGCATGTGACCATGTCACCTGGTACAGGAATCCATCTTAAACCTGGGGCTTTTCCCCAGGAGCGAGACAAAAGATTCCTGCCTTGTACCAAAGCTGTATAAGGGGGTGGAACAGAAGAAAGGTGGCTGCAGTCATGAGAAATCCCCTAGCTACCACCTGAGCTGGAACAAGGACTATACCAGGTGCAAAGATTGGGCCCAGACAAGAAATAAGTCTAGTCTGCAAAAAAGCTTGTTGGAAGATCTCTGAGGGTGAGATTTTATCTGTAGTGAGTTTCATACTGTATTAGTCTTAGACTTGCATGTTTTTGTTTTATTTTGCTCTATGGAGAATACAAACTCCACAGAGAAGGAAAAGTTAATGCCTTAGAAAAATCTGTGTGTGTTAGAGTGTCTAGGAACCACTCTCCTATAGCTTCTTTTCTCTGATTTCCTTTAGAAAATCTGAAGCAGGGAGCAGAAAACCATTGTCTTTTCTGAGGTGTGAGCTCAGGACCTACTGAGTATGAGACTGACATGCTGCCAACTATGCTAAGAAGGCCCAGGAAAATGTTTAGGCTCAGTGCATATAGGACCCTCCTACAGCAGTGACTGGGGCAGGGAAGGAGCTGGAAGAAGCAGAGAGATCTGGTGCCCACAGACCTGTCCTGGCATCTTTCTCAGCAGCAAAGAAATCAATTTGCCCTTCCAGTGAACAGTCTACTGGAACTAATGGCAGCACAGGGGCGATGTTTCTAAAGTATGCACCCACCTCTACATTTTAGAACTTACTCTCCTTTTTCTAGTATAGCACTTTGTGTATGAATTAGGCAAAACAAACCACACAGGTAAGAGAAACAAGGGCTTGAGAGAAAGCTTGAACTCATAACCCCAACAGATAGCCCCTCTGCACTAACCAGTTGCACCCTGAAGATGTTTTTAAACACATTTGGGAAGCAGGCAGTTATCAGTCTCTGTGGTTCACACCTTTGCCTGGTAATTGAAAGGCTGCTGGTTCAAACTTAACTCAAGATGTGGCTTTTCAGCGATGAGACTCCAGTACATTTTAACAGGAAGAAAATCTCCTCTATTCTGGCTTTGCCCCATTAGACTCCTTCTGCCCATCTTCTCCCCCTCCCCCAGTCTCTTTCCTTCCCCACTGGGGCCATGCAGAGAGGAGCCCCAGTCAGTCTCTGTCACAGAGTCTGTATCCCATAAAGGGAGGGAGGGGTCTCTCTAAAACATTGATAATGGGGAGGAGAGTGGTGCATGTTGTTAGGGGGAGACAGGATGGAGAACTAACAGTGGGGCACAGAGAGATTCCTACAGATTTGGGAGATCCCCTGCTGCCCCCCATCAGCCAGCTGTGAGAAGAACAACTGTGGTGGTGGTGGGAGGTCTCCACATGCTGCCCCCGCCCCAACTGCCAACTGTGGCAATGGGAGCTGCAGGGGTGGAGTCTGCGGGCAGCGGTGCGCAGAGACGCCCCCGGCCCTCCAGCTTAGGGGCTTTCGGGAGATGCCTGAGGTAAATGCTGCACCCCTCACCCTCTCCTGCAACCCCCTGCCCCAGCCCAGACCCCACACCTGCACCCAAACTCCCTCCAAGAGCCTGTCCCCCACACTGCCTCCTTCACCACAACCCCCTGACTGAGCCCAGACCCTGCACCCAAACTCTCCCAGAGCCCAACCCCTCTCCCTCCCACAACCAAACTCCTTCCCAGAGCCTTACACAGGTGTGTGTGGCAGGTGGGGCAGGACTTGGTCCCATTCTGGGCACCACCAAAAATTATACAAACCTGCCACCCCTGTCCAGCCCAACCTTCTGCTGATGCACCTCAGCCCACACCCATGCAGGGTTTGAAGCTTTCATTGCTTAAATTCCAGGACACGGAGGGATTTCAGCTCCCCTTTGGCCAGAGGGAACCTTTACCCCACTCCTAACTAGGTTCTTGTCCATGGGATCACTGTAGGGGGGCTGGGTCCCTCGGTGTCTTTTCTCTGTCTAGGACAGGCCGGGGTGCAATAACTGGGGGCATCTGAGCACGGAGGACCTTCTGTGGGGCTGCCATTCCCCTTCCCCTTCTGTGGTCCCATCTGCCATTGACTCCAGCCTTTTTTCTATCCATCGTCAGCACCATCTCAAGCCAGCAGCACTCGCCTCAAAAAGACAGAGTCCTGTGGCACCTTACAGACTAACAGACGTATTGGAGCATAAGCTTCCGTGGGTGAATCCCACTTCGTCAGATGAATGTAGTGGAAATTTGCAGGGGCAGGTATAAGTATGCAGGCAAGAACCAGTCAAGAGATAACAAGGTTAGTTCAATCAGGGAGGATGAGATCCTCTTCTAGCAGTTGAGATGTGATCACCAAGGGAGGAGAAACTGCTTTTGTAGTTGGCTAGCCAGGCACAGAATTCCCACTCCATTCATCTGACGAAGTGGGGATTCACCCATGAAAGCTCATGCGCCAATACGTCTGTTAGTCTAGAAGGCGCCACAGGATTCTGTCGCCTTTTACAGCTCCAGACTAACACAGCCACCCCTCTGATACTCAAAAAGACAATGTCCCCTGCTGGGAGTAAATCACTGACCTCTCTCCTCCCTGAGCACTGACTGCCCCTCTGTTTCCTTGCCTCTCAGGCTGTGCAGATGGGACCTTTCCCTCCAGTGCTGGAGGATTCACCCTTCTCATCTACCATTGTCCCAAGCAGCACAGTGGGTGGGAATCTTAAACGTACCGAGGTGACTTAGGAGCAGAACCCCCCCCCTGACCTTCCATGCAAGTGTCACTTGCCCCTCACTGAGCAGGACTGAAACTGGTGCAGGGAGACTGGTGGGCCACATCCCCTCTGGGCATGAGCAAAGCAGCAGGGTGAAAAAAAGGCTCATGGAGATGCTGGGGATTGAACCCAGGGCCTTATATATGCAAAGCATGTGCTCAACTACTGAGCTACATCCCCTAGCAGGTTGTGTTTGCTATGGGTTACACTCAGAGCCCTCCTGTTTCCAGAGCATCCAGTGACCTATAAGCTTCATGAGAAGCCCATTCCCTCTCTGAGGACCAATCCTGCTCTCCTGGAGGTGACTTATTCATAGGGTCACTTTTCAGCAGGGCCAGATTCTATGTGTGGGGCAGAGAGAGTGGGTGCCCTGGTCTCAGGGTGCAGAGATACACTCAGCCATCTCCCTGCATTGGGTTGGGGTGCTGCAGTCCCCTGCTGCAAGGTCATGGTGGGGATGCTGTGAGGCCCTGGTGGCAGCAGTGGTGTGGGAAGCGCCAGGTATTTCTAGGATCTGCTATTTCCACCCGCCTGTGAAGTCCAGATTTCCCCAGCACATTCACTGCGGTGCAATTGGGTCACTATTTCCATGGCTGGACAGCAAAGAATGGCTCCCAGTTTCCCTTCTATTGCCAGCAGGATTAGCCTATGTCAGTGCTTAATGAGGTGGATCTTGTTGTAGATTGTTATTCATTCCCCACCTTGACAATTCACACAGTCCCTTTCCCAGGCAGATTCCCAGCACCTCAGTGATCCTGGTAGCAGGGTTGGGTCCTGAGATTTTCAGGTTCTTTTCCCTCCACCTGGAATGAACTCAGCTTTTTCCCCATCCCAGACAATCCATGAAATAGCAGCAGCAGCATAAAGAAAGAGGAGGAACATCTCACGGCCAGGGCTGGATGTGCCCAGAGCCCCCTGCTTGTCCATTGTTTCCATGCTTTGCACAAGGGACAGAGAAAGATCTTGCTGTTCCTGTGTCTGTGCAAAGAAAATTGTGCTTCTGTATGAAAGAGAGGCGGGAAATGGCCCCAATGATGGGGCAATAGCCTCAGGGTTAAGAGCAAAGGACAATGATGGGGAGGCTCACAATTGACTCAGTAGTTGCATACAAAGGTGCACGTTTGGCAGTTACGCTGGGAAATTCTGGCTCCTTGTCAGGCTCAGGTTGGCCACCCTGTCTAGATGTAGAAGTTACAACATTTAAACTTGAAAGAGGGGCAATTTCCTCATCATTTCACACCTTTACACCCAAACACGATGACTTTCTGAATGAACCCTCCTCGTTCAGCCAGAAGATCTTGGGGTGGATGTAGGAGTCACTGGGTAAAATTCTCTGGACTCTGTTCTGAATCAGGTCAGAGCAGAGGTACCTACTGATCTAGTCTGGCTGTAAAATCTATATATCAACACCAAATATGGTGTGAAATTAATCCTCAGAAACGGCTGTTCCCACCCAGACCCCAGCAAAGGGCTCCCAGGAAGGGGGCTGTTGAGGAAGGAAAGAAGAAAGACGTCCTTCTCTCCCTGGAGGAACCGGACTCTGCGCTTCATACCTCGTATCTGCCTTCTCTCAGTGGGTCGATTGTGTAGCTGATGGTCCTTAATGGGCCATCAAGCAGGCTAGGCAGAACTGACACAAACTTATCTGGGGTGTTCCCCAGAAGCAGAGCACAAGTTTGAAATATGGACAGAACAGAGCCAATACTTATAACATCAACTACAAAAATGATACACATCTAGAGATAGCATCATTATAATCAGCCAATCAGAACCTCTCCATAGACCCCCTTACACGACAACCTTTCTACAATATTGTCTGCAAATATAGAACAGCGGTCGCAATGGTGATCTATACAGTTACAGATTATGTCAGTAACGTCACAGGACGTGACATGGCATCAGTGAGACTGATACTGGAATACTGCCTCCAGTTTTGGTGTCCTCATTTGAAAAAGATGTTGTAAAACTGGAGCTGGGGCAGCAAAGAGCCACCAAATGTCCTGAGGGCTGCAGAAAAATACCTTCTAGTGAGCTAGTGAAAGAGCTCAACCTGTCCAGCTTATCAAAAGAAGATTGAAAGGTGACTTCACTGAAGTGTTGAAGTGCATTAATGGAGAGAAAAGATTGGGTATTAAAGGGCTCTTGAATCTAGCAGAGAAAGGCCTAACAAGACCCAATGGCTGGAAGGTGAAAAGAGACAAATTCATATTACAACAAAGGCACAAATATTCAACAGCGAGGATAATTGACCGCAGGAACAAGCTACCAAGGAAAGTGGTGGATTCGCCATCTCCTGATGTCATTTCATGAAGACTAGATGCCTTTCTGGAATGTGTTTGCCCCCAAAGTAGCTCTTGTGTCATACAGGAGGCCTGTGATATGCAGGGGGTCAGATTAGATGCTCTAATGGTCTCTTCTGGCCATAAAGTCGACTAATTTCTGAAAACTGAGTGTAGCATTGGGAGCAGCGTCTGATGTTTTCCTGTCTAGTCAGCTTGAGTGGGGTGATCCACAGGGAGTAGCTCAAACCTCCAAAGTGCCTGGCCAGGGGCAGGACATTGGCACAGCAAGGGAGGGGTGTGGCAGTGACATCACAAAGGCCTTTTTCAGGACCTCAGACTATTGGTGAAAAGTGGTGGGGAGGTGGTGACCTCACAGAGAGATGCTGACATCAGCCAGGCAGGACAGGGGCGAGGGGCCAGGGAAACCTCAGAGACCCCTGTGGCTTTGCTTCAGCAAGTCTCCTTCTCCAGGTCTCTCTTTGAGGACTGAGAGAGTATTCAGGTTCACGGACGTGAGCGTCAGGAGGAACCTCTTTTGAGTTTTCTCCTTCCCTTGTAGTGATTTTACTAGAAAACAGCCGTCCCTGTTTAGAAGGTAAGAGCCTTCAACAAATGACTACGCAGATGGTGTCGGAGAGAAGGGTTTGGATTCTTTGACAATGGGATGGTCTTCCAAGAAGAAGGATTGCTAGGCAGAGACGGGCTCCACCTCACGAAGAGAGGGAAGAGCATCTTTGCAAGCAGGCTGGCTAACCTAGTGGGGAGGGCTTTAAACTAGGTTGACCGGGGGAAGGAGACCAAAGCCCCGAGGTAAGTGGGGAAGTGGGATACCGGGAGGAAGCACAAGCAGGAGACTGCAAGAGGGGAGGACTCCTGTCTCAGACCGAGAAAGCGGGACAATCAGCAAGTTATTTTAAGTGCCTATACACAAATGCAAGAAGCCTGGGGAACAAGCAGGGAGAACTAGAAGTCCTGGCACAGTCAGGGAATTATGATGTAATTGGAATAACAGAGACTTGGTGGGATAACTCACATGATTGGAGTACTGTCATGGATGGATATAAACTGTTCAGGAAGGACAGGCAGGGCAGAAAAGGTGGGGGAGTTGCGTTGTATGTAAGAGAGCAGTATGACTGCTCAGAGCTCCGGTATGAAACTGCAGAAAAACCTGAGAGTCTCTGGATTAAATTTAGAAGTATGTAAATTTTCACTTCTCTGCCAGCAGCCTTGCAGAGCACACACCTCTCTCTCTCCCTGCTTTCCTATCACCAGTTATGTTACTACAGGAATGAAATCGAGACATCCCGTAAAACAGCGAGTTCCACATTGTTCTTCAAACCTCAGATCATTGAAATGCAGCTTTGCATTTGAGATACTATATGACTGTAGTACACTTTGCACTGCCTGCATCTACAGTGACATCAGGAGAGGAGAAGAGGACAAGACTGTCCCTAGCATATGTGATTTTAAAGAAAGGTGAGACACACCCACCCACTATCAATACAACAAGAAGGGAGAACAGTAGCTGGTGCCAAGAGAGAAGATGCAATGAAACCCTTCTGTACCCACAACTGATGTCTGAAAAGCATCAGTCATTCTGCAGATCAAAGAAAGAAATAGCAGCCAGTTTCAGACAGATAGGATCCCTTATGACCTATAAAGGAGAAGTGCACTTCCCTATAGCAGTTTCCCAACATAGTTTTCTTATGGATTTATTTATTAAGCAAAAATTAAGATTAGGAGTCTGATTTAAATTATGTACATTTTCAGTGTTATTTAAGTATGAAACTATTGCAGCTACTTTTATTTTACTCCTGCCTTCATAAAAAGCTACTGAGTTATAACAGATAATTACAAAGACTAAAGTACATGCTTTAATATAATTAGGACCGGGCAACCCAAGATGAAAACTACACCGTGGAAGAGTCCTACAACCAGGTATTTGAGGCCAATCCCTTTATCAATGGAATCCTCAACCAAAATATGAGGAAGGAGAAGGGTCACCCTCAAGCTTTTGACAATAGTTCAAGGTCAGACACCAAGAAGACCAGCACCATTCGTATTCTGGTTTTGGATAAAATACTTGATCTTGCCTACATCATAGAAACCTTCATCTCTCCAAGTCTACACCCCACTACACCCTTTAGCAAGAAAGTAACCATTAAACAAGTTCTGAATCAGTCGTCTTTCTTCCCAATTTAGTTTTAACAATAAAGCTGCAACTTAAGTAGCTATGGGAGATGACAGTGCAACTACTAGGTATTGGTGGGGGAAAAGTGTGCTAGTAATGTCCTGGATATACTGGCAGGGCCGGATTTAGGGCAATTCAACCAATTCCCCTGAATCGGGCCCTGCCCCTAAGAGGGTCCCGTGCCCAAGCCCCGGTTCGGTGTATTGGCAAGAGTTGATGCACTGTACCGGGGTGGCCTGGCTTCTCAGGGGACAATTTAAAGGGCCTGGGGCCCTTTAAATTGCCACCACAGCCACACTGCTGGAGCCCTGGGGTAGGGCTGTGGGGATCTGTGGGCTACTTAAACAGTCCGGGGCTCCCATTGCGTCTATCATCCCAGCCCTTTAAATAGCCACTGGAGCCCTGACACCTCCCCAGGGCTCCGGCAGCTGTGTACATGGCCAGGGCTGTGGAAACAGGGGAGCCCCTGGTGGGGGAGGGAGGAGGAGGAGGGAGCACTTACCATACCAGGTGGTCTGTACCCCCTGTACCCGCACCCCCTGCCCTATCTCCAGCCCACCCCTGCCGCACCCCTATGGCCCTGCTTGAAGCCAGCCAGCCCACCCCACCCCACCCACCCCTGTCTCCAGCCATTGCTGCACCCCTTGTCCTGCCTGCAGCCAGCCCCATGTCCCTGGTGCCTTGCAATTCCCTGGGCAGTAACCCTGCACACCTGCGCCAATGATGGGAGAAGAGAGCAGCTGGTACCCACACATGTGCACACCCTAGGGTGACCAGACAGCAAGTGTGAAAATCCGGATGGGGTGTAACCCTTCTGCCCTCTGAGTTGGCAGCATCAAGGGCTGGGTTCAGTCTCCAGGGGTTCCGTTTCAATAACACAATGCAAAACTGGCTCGAGCCCCCACCCAGTGACCTGGGACAATTACATACCACCCCCCTGGGCGCCTCTAGGAGGCAATACTTCCCCACTCACAAGCACAGAGTCCGAATGTAGCAAAATCCTTTTAATAAAGGAGGGAGTGGAGGTTACTAGGATCCTATATAAGAAAATCACCCCAAAATTGGGACTGTCTCTATAAAATTGGGACATGTGGTCACCCTAGCACACTCCCAGGGAGTGGCGGGACCCACACATGTGAAATGGAGCTCTTTTCTAGTTCCGTCCCAACTTTTTAAAAAATAACTGTAGGTAGGTTTAACATACAGCCGCATTTTCCCAGACATGTCAGACTTTTTGGTTCTTAAATTGCTGTCCGGGAGGAATTTTTAAATATGGACATATGGTAACCCTATTGGTACCAAAAATACATACTCTGGCACATCCCTTACATCAGAACTTTTTATAGGGAACCGGTTGCTAAGAAAGGAAAGGCTGTTTCTTTAACCTTTTTTTTTCTTTTAAGTCATCCTGCTGGGGCCCTGCTGAAAATGTTTGAATTGGGTGGGCCCCAAACTTTCTAAAGCCGGCCCTAACTCGTCTGTTCAGTGCTATAGCTTTTAATATGCTAATGCAAACACTGTAATAGAGCATTAATGTCCCAATGTACTGTAGCTTGTTTTAACTTACCGTAATACTAGACGTGGTGCATGTGAACATTGCCGTAACGAGGGCAAGGTGAGTGAGGCACTTGCCTCGGGCACGGAAAGGGAGGGGCTCAGAAAGTCTCTCCTTCAGCGGCAATTCGGCAGCAAGTCCTTCCTCTGAGAGGGACTGGGGACCTGTTGCCGAATTGCCACTGGTGGTGATCAATGGAGAGGGGCGGCACATACGACTCTTTTGCAGAAATTCGTTGGTGGATCCTTCCCTCCAATAGGGAAGAGCCAGACATGCTGCCTCTGTTCCTTGCCTTGTGTGCAAAAATCCCTAGTGACGGCTCTGCATGTGAAGCTCTCTTAAAAGCTGACACTACAGTAGTGATATTCCCAAGCCAGCATGCATAGGGCTGGGAGTGGGAAGGAGTGCATTTAGGTATAGGTAACATCTCTCACACCAAACAGGAACTTTTCCACAGTTCTTTATTATACCTTGTCTTACAAACACCAAAAACTATTACATATACACAAAGGTCAATAATCCCCCCCTCCCTATATATACAGAGTTGTGCTTCTGCATATAGGATCTATCTCAGATTAATATTGAGCTACCAGCTGTTCAGGAATCAGTAAAGAGTCAGCTGCCAAGCCACATGCTGAATCCTATTGCAAACAGTATGGGTGACTCCTGAGGCATTCTGAAGCAAGAGATTACTGTAAAACTTTAAATAAGACGCAGAAAGAATAAACTTTTCCTAGGTTTTGTTTCTGTCAGATTTATTTTATTATGTATAGTAGGTGTTTAATATAAATGTAACCCTTCTGCCCCTCTGAGTTGGCAGCATCAAGGGCTGGGTTCAGTATCCAGGGTTCCGTTTCAACAACACAATGCAAACCGGCTCGAGCCCCACCCAGTGACCTGGGACAATTACATACCACTTCGGGTGCCTCTAGGAGGCAATACTTCCCTCGCAAGCACGGCATCTGAGTGTAGCAAAATCCTTTTAATAAAGGAGGGAAACACTGCGGCATCACATTGGAGAAACACCACAAATAGGATTATAACACAAACCATACGCAACAAAAACCCATCTCCAAGTATGTTTGGCAATGTCCTTTCCCCCTTAGGGTCTTAAGTCCAATCACCCCAAAGTCCAACAACCCGAAAGTCTCTGGTCAGTGCCACCCCCGAGTTCAAAAGATTATCTGCAGAGTTTTACCCCCCAGCACGGGTGGAGATGGAGTGGGGAGACACACAGGGTGTTAATGGGCACCTTACGTGGGACAGGTCAAACTGCTCCAACTCACCGTGTCGTACTGCTGCATCCTTCACCCCAACCAGCTCAACTCCACCAGCTGTGACGCTCCTCCAGCCGACCCATGAGCCGCTCCAGCCATCCCCGCAAACTGCTCCACTCCGCTCTGTTCCATGGGCTGCTACAACACGCTGCCAACTGCTCAACTCTGCCAGCCGCTTAGCGAGAGATCTTCAGGCTCCCCCACTAGTTAATACAGCACTCAGTGATCTCAGCTCAGTAAGTTCAGCTCTTTTAGTGATTTTAGCTCTTAGTAGGGGAGCCCCAGTGCTGGCTACTGGGCCAACATGAATTCAGCTTAGCAGCCTCTAGATGGACTCCTAAGGGAATCAAAATTAGCTCTGCTCTTCAACAGTGGAGAGAGGAAGATGTGCAATGGGTGTTCCAGGCCCTCAGAAAGGGGCCATACCACAGCACCTGCATGACCTGCTGGACTTTGACGCATTTATTGTCTCATTCTATAGATAATGTGATTGTAACACAATGTGACTGAAATTAAACCACTTCCAGATGAGGAAACAACAAAAGAGAAAAGCCATTATTGCATTGGCTGGGAACCAAACCCAGATCAATTGCTTGGAAAGCACCTACACACACCACTATACCACCAATGCAGCTGGCAGGAGTAGTTTTTCTGCAAGCTGTGAGTGCTGGCAGAGGGAGTGACACATGACCACAGAGTTAGTGAGCAGGGTGGATGGGCTGGAAGCTGCCTGACAGCTGAGAGCAGAGTTACCATCCCAGAGTGACTGAAAGGGGGTAAAGGTGAAAACAGAGCTCATTGGGAGCTGGCCCCACACCAGCCCCAGCCCTAGGAGAGGGGAACTGAAGCTCAACTTCAATCATAGAAAACTCTTCCCTGAGAAGGAAGGGGACAGCTTGTTTTAAAGACCAGGTTTGTGTTTGTTCCTGCTACGTACGGAGGGGCTGGGTAGTGCTGATTCCAGCCCCCAGACTCTGGGAGGATAAGGAACAAATTCAGGCTGCCAGTGACCTGCAGGAGGGAGATGATCTTTTGACAGTGACGGACGCCTCGTCCTAAAGGCCTTTGTCTGCCCCCTTCCAGTGACTGTTTGGCACAGGAATGCAGCCCCCACTCCTGGGTCTCTCCTGGGGAAATAATGTTTCTGTGCAAAACACCAAAGCTTTTAACAGAAAGGAAGAAAAGGAAATGGCCACATGATGGGACTAGGACATAAGGAATGAAACACAAGATCCTTCTTCCCTGTGCATTGACTTTTAACCTTGTTTGTGGTGGTGTTGTATCCATGTTGGTCCCAGGGGTCCTCTGGGGCGCCGGGCATTGGCCACTTTCGGGAGAGTGGGTGAGATGAACTGGTCTGACTCAGTGTGGCTGTTCTTATGTTCTAACGGCTGGTTATGGAGGAGACGACCTTCCAGGCTACACAGAACTGAAGAAGGGTGCTGGGTTAGCTCCACAGCTTGTCTCTTTCACCAACAGAGGTTGGTCCTCTGCAAGCTCTTACCCTCACCCGCCTTGTCTCTCTTGGACTCTGAAAAGTGTTTTCTCTCCACTCCTTGGAGAGATGTTAAGTTTCTCTTTGGGCAACTATCAGGCTGAAGCAATTGTATTGATTGTGACACTAGAATTGAAGATTTAATATTATAAATAAATGAGTCTAAACCTGAGGTTCTGGTTTTCACATTGGTTTTCCTAACTCAGTTCCCAATTCTCTCTAGAAAGGCCTCCAGGACGCCTGCCCAGCCCAGCAAAAGTGGCCAGGAGAAAGCCCACACTGCTGCTCTTTCAGGTAGTTGAAGGCTGCTATGAAACCCCCCTCACTCAGTCAGTCCCCAGTCTGTGGCAGTGCCTGGGATTCTTCCCTCCTAAGTGCAGGACTCTGCACTTCTCCTTGTTGAACCTCCTCAGATTTCTTTTGGCCCAATCCTCCAATTTGTCTAGGTCACTCTGGACCCAAACCCTGTCCTCCAGCGCTTGGATTCTTTACATGCTTTCACAGAGCGAAGAGCACATGTTCCATGATTTCATAGGGCAGAGTTTTGTGCTATCGGGCGCTTTCCCTGTGTGAATTTGACAGGTGGATCAACATAGAGACACATTGTGACCCTCTCAGGGTGCTGAGGGCTGTGAGTCTCCTTGTTGCCACCTGCCACAAGGAAGAGGGAGTTTTGCATTTGGCAGCTGGATGTTAGTGACCAAACTCACCAGCCTGCTGGAACTCAAGGACCCGCCTCTGAGCTACAGCAGCCACCTTAACCCTTGAGTTCCTTCAATGTGTCCCCCTCTGGGGTCCAGCCCAGATCACCAGATACTCGGTGAAATCCCAGATCCTCTCTTCCCCAAGTATCCCAGGTTACTAGTTTTACTGTGGACCATTGCTACTGTATCTCACACACCACCTGAGTACAGTTATCGAACAAGCAAAAAATTTTATTTAACAACGGATAGAGATTTAAACAAATAAACGTGAGTGATGGAAACCAACTGTTACCACTAAACAAAGGCAGAAAATGATAGAATAGAAAGGCCAGCACAAAAAACAGAGAGAGGAACAATAAGATACTAAAAGGACAATGGTTGGAACTCTACATTTCTCTCAGTCTTTGGATTGATGGGTACTAGAGCTGTAGCAACAGTTGAGGAACCAGGGTAAATTAAATCTAAGGTTTGAGCTGCTAGTGAAGCATTTTCCACACTCACGGCATTCATAGGGCCTCTCTCCTCCGTGGATTGTTTGATGCCTAATAAGGTGCGAACTGCGATTGAAGGTTTTCCCGCACTCAGTGCATTCATAGGGCCTGTCCCCTGTGTGGATTCTCTGATGTCTACAAAGGTCTGAGCTGCTAGTGAAGCTTTTCCCACACTCACGGCATTCAAAGGGCCTTTCCCCTGTGTGGATTCTCTGATGTTTAGAAAGGGCTGATCTTTGAGTGAAGCTTTTCCCACACTCACTGCATTCATAGGGCTTTTCCCCTGTGTGGATTCTCTGATGTTTAGAAAGGTCTGAGCTGCTAGTGAAGCTTTTCCCACACTCATGGCATTCAAAGGGCCTTTCCCCTGTGTGGATTCTCTGATGTACAGAAAGGGCTGATCTTTGAGTGAAGCTTTTCCCACACTCACTGCATTCATAGGGCTTTTCCCCTGTGTGGATTCTCTGATGTACAGAAAGGGCTGAGCTGTGAGAGAAGGTTTTTCCACGCTCCCTGCATGTATTTTTTCTCTTTCGGCTGAGGATATCCTGCTGTGTTGTGGTTTCTATGAGGACCTTCTGAGTTCCCCAACAGGTAATAAATTTATCCACTTTCTTCCCTGGCTGGTTTCCTTGATCTGTTTTTGGTCTGTGCTGAATCTCCCAGGATTTTCCCTGCTCATGACTCCTGGACACATTCCTTTTCGATCTTTGAGATAATGTTCTGTTTTTACCCACTGGCTCAACATTTTCAGGCTGAGAATTCTGCTCCTCTTTCTCACATGCCATTGCATTACCTGCTGCGATAGAGACAGAAACCTCAGACAGGGATGGAAAGGGGAAGACCAAACAAAAACAAATGCTGAAGACAGGTCAAATAAAAATCAGGAGCTGAACTCCCCCAAACTCTTCCCCCAAATAAGAGAGAGGAGGGGATCAATTCAGCCTTCACATCCCATCCAAATACGCAGGGGGAAGGGAGGAAGCTACTGCCTGGTGTCTGCTAGGATCTATAGGAAGCCATGAGCTATAGTTACCCTGAGGATACGACCCCTGCTAGGGACAATAATGAACTGAGAGACCTCCCAAGGGCTTTGTTGGGCATTCCAGATGTTTCCTTCAGGCACTTACAGATTCTGAGGTGGTTTAATGTTTCCTCACCTGTGCAGGGAGTTCTCAGGATCTCTCTTTCCTCTGCACCCTGGAGGTCTGGGACCCATGGCTCTTCCCCTTGTTCCAGCTGGGAGATCACATCACGCTGGAAAACTAGAAACCCTGCTCAGATGAAAGAAAACAAAGGAGTTCAGTTGATTTCATAAGACTTGGTCATAAAAAAACAAACATTCTATTAATTTAACTTCAGTGCTTAGTGTGGCCTGGTGGGCCAGGGGCAGTTCTCACTGAAAATGCCAAAGTTAGGGCAGGCTGAAAAAGGGAGAGCAGATGCTCCCAGAACTGCTGGTTAACACTGAAGTTAAACTCACTGACCAGTCACCAACTGGGTTATCGAGAAGCTGAAAAAAGAAATCACACAGCCCCCATTATTGAATCCCGGATCTCTGACTCCTAATCAGCAGCGAGGTCCAGTACAGTGAGAGGTTATTTAAAAACTCTGCTCACATAAACAAAGTGTTCCTCTGACCCCAAAGGGTCACCCACATCACCAGGTCAGTATAGGTTTGGATATTACCCAAAATTCCATCCTTCCAGCCAATCCTTTAGCATCTAAACTAAAGGTTTAAATGAAAGAAAGACAGAAAGAAGTTAAATGGGAAAGCAGTCAGATACATTCCAAAATGGATATATCAGGTTCTTAGCAGTATTGGTGAGTTGCTGGCTTGAAAGTCCGTCTGGAACACATCCATAGCTTGGATGAGTCATTCAGTCCTTTGTTCCAGGGTTCAGTTTGTAGAGGAGTTGCTCCAGAGGTAGGAAGGGGGAATGAAGACAAAATGGAGATGATGCAGCTGCCCTTTACATTCCTTTTGCCATGTGGCCTGTACTTCCTGTGTCCCAAATACAAGATTCACAGCATGTGGCATGGAAAAGCCTTGAAGTTCTCATTACACAGGCATACCCCGGCATGTCTTGCTGACTCAATAGGTGTATCCCCTTGGTCCTTTCCATGGGCTCATTGTACAGCTGATGACTCTCAATGGGCCATCAAACAGGGGGCAGTGCTGATGCCAATATATCTGGGGGTGTCACCCAGAAACATTGCACAAGTCTGGAAATACAGATATACCCTACATATCTATAACTCACAATACAAAGGTGATACAAACATAGAAACAAAATTATCATACTTGGCAAATCATAACATTTTCACTGACACCTTACATGGCATATCTAGCACGATTCATTGCAATTTTATCAGATTATATTATTATTTTATTATTAATACCAAAATGTCTCATAATTCCATACAGTGTCACACTTGGTAAACCAGTGAATTCCCAGGACCAGTTCCCAGGTCCTTGAAGATGCCAAACACTATGCTTGTGAGGGATTGAAATACCCACATATCTGCTGGGAACACACACACACACACACACACAGACACTGTATCTGTCTACACCCCTGTGTTCACTCTTCTAGAAAATTATGATCAATTTTGTACACAGTATGGCTTGTGAGGTATCATTTGAAAGAACAGAGGGAACAGGAACCCTTACCCAGCGAGGTCACATTCTCATAGTTCTCCTGCATGACATCCCAGTAGAGGGCTCTCTGAGTGGAGTCCAGCAGAGCCCACTCTTCCCTGGTGAAATGCACAGCCACCTCCTCGAAGGTCACCGGCCCCTGAAAGAGCAAGAGTCCCACACTCAGGACCTCTTTCCCCACTCACAGCCCCACCATTTGTGGCAGAGAGGAGCGAATCAAATGAAAGCTCTGGGTGGATCGCAGTCAACAGAGTCCCACCCCCACCCCGCTCAGCGTATCCAGCAAACACCAGGGTGAGGGGACGAAGAGAGAGCCCCTTGTCTCTCCCAGCAGATCCATCACACACCTACTAGCCACCGACTGATTCAGGAGATGGAGCCCCTAGCAGGGTTCAGGGAAAACTCCCTGGTAGGAAGCCCAATAACCTCCTCATTGTGAGGAGCGAGATATGAAGGAAGAGGCAGCTCCAATAAGCCTGACTCATGGGTGCCCCTTTCATATCTCACAGCAGCCGCTGGTTAGTGAGCTCAGGCTCCAGCACTGGGAGTCTGGTCAGTTTAACTAGCTCCATGGAGGTGGGCTATTTTCTTTCTTCACAAATTAGGGCATTTCCACCTCCAAACCTCCTGGGTCTGTTCCTAGAATCTAGGCCACTTATTAAATAACTCCCAGCAGGTTTGCCACACCCTGGCCTCCTCCTTTCCCCACGCTGTGAATTTCCTGCCCCGCTCCAACCTCCAAACCAGACTGTGCAAACCTTCCCATCTCCGGTGTATTTGCTCTCCCTCTCCTCCAGCAGGAACCCACCAGCAACCCCCCGATAATCTCTACCTGAGTTGGCTCCACTGCAGCCATTTCTCTTCTCTGTCCCACGCCAGGCTGGGATGAGCTGGAGCAAAACATGGACGTCATTCTGCAGCCTGTCTGGGGGAGAAGGGCAGTTGTGGGCGTTTCGGAACTGGTTTTAGTTAATTTCACATCAGAATTTCCCCAGGCCCCTTCCCTGCAGACAGACACCCTAGATTCTGCCATGCTGGGAAATGCTCAGTCTGTTTATTACAATGTTGACCTGGCCCCTCCTGCCAGGCTAAGCCCAGACACATTTTTAACCTCCCTTCTCCCTCCCCTCACCCCCTAACAAAGTCTCTGAACACAAGGCTAGAAAAGAGCAGAACCAAAGGAGTCACTGTGGGGGATTCCCTCGGACACTGACCCCACGGCAGCCACACCCCAGCAGGGGGAATATGGAGTCAGGAACTGGCTTTTCCTCTGTCTGATCCTTGTTTTGTCCACTGGAAGGTGGTTCTGCCCAGGGATGCAGCAATACATGTGTCTGGGTGGACTAGATAGCTGGAAATCTCTCCCCCTCATTTCTACCACTGCCCCTTTCAGTCTCTCCTTCCCGTCCTCTCTCCCTGCCCCTCTGGCTGGGACAGTCCCATTCCTGGGGGCTTTGCTCTCCCATGGCTGGATTTTCTCCTGGCAATTGCTACTGGGAGGAGAAACGAGGAGGGGCTGTTTGTGCAGAGTCACTTTCTTGCCTGAGGTCTTCAGTTACCTGGAGACTCTGGCTCAGAATTTAGTATTAACAGGGCCCAGGGCTGCCCTAGGGGGCTAGGACCAGCTGGAGAAAGTCAGCCCCTGGGCCAGGCAGAGAAGCAGCTTTAATTAAGGTCACTTCCCAGCACAGAACCCCGCTGGGGGAGCAGCAGCTGCTACGCCTGGTCTCCCAGATCACAATGGAGGCTGCAGCGTCTGACCCAGGAAGCTGAACCCCAGTATCCTGAGCAGAGAGGGATAGAGCGTTTGAGCAGCTTCCCTCCTTTAGCTCTCTGGGGAGAGCAGCTAATGAGAGCCCCTCCTCACAGGGAGAATTGCTGATCACATTTGCCCCACTGTCCATCCAGAGTCACTCCTTGTCTTTCCATACAGTGACTCTGGATTAACAATGGTCTCAATGAAACCAGAGTTCAGAAAGAATGAGTCCAGAACGCTGTGGAAGGGACCATTGTGCGGCAGTGCTGATCCCCCTCCCACCTCCCTCACCCCCAGATCTAGGACAATGGACTGGACAATCTAGGACCATGGAACTGGAAGTTCCTGCAGTTTTCAAGAGGGGAGAAGAGGAAAATCTGTGATTTCACCTCACAGTGTCTGATAAGTGGCTAGAAAGTTATCACGGTGATTGGGCCTGGCCGGGGAGTGTCGGGCAGTGCTTGGAGCCAGGATTCTGGCATAAGCTAATCAGGGAGAAGAAGAAAGGTCAGGAGCAGCCCCAGAGCCCCAGCCAGCCACCCCCAGATACTCCCTGGGACCCAGCCCCAGAGGCCCTGGCCAGGGACCCCAGACCCCCCTCAGAGCCCCCCCGGCCAGAGAACCCCCCCCCGCCCGTCCGGGCCAGGATGGGAATCCCAAAGCGTTCCCCCCACCAAGAGATCCCACCAGCCAGAGACCCCCCAAAAGGGACCCCCACTGGGAACTCAGTCCTCACTGCCTGCCTAGGACTCCCAGCAGGATCTGCCCTGCCATTTGCCTGGGAC
The DNA here is from genome assembly GCF_016161935.1 of Mauremys reevesii. Taxonomy (NCBI): domain Eukaryota; kingdom Metazoa; phylum Chordata; order Testudines; family Geoemydidae; genus Mauremys; species Mauremys reevesii. Next base: position 3,173,445 of record NC_052636.1, read on the forward strand.
CCTCCTCCACCCAGCAGGACCTCACTCTGCTTCCCTGGCACCCCCTGGCCTAGCGCCGGGGATTCTCCCACACACACGCTGTGCACTGGGCATGGCAACGATCCCAGGAGCCAGCCGGGGAAGCCCAGACAGAGCCCCTGGCACAGCACCAGGCTCCCTCTAACCCCGTCCCGCCTCCCCAAGAGACGCCCACCCCGGCTGTTCTGCAGCCAATAGGCCCCCAGCGATACCCACCTTCAGGACCCACAGCCTCAGGGCTGGGCACATCACACCCCCCCCCTGAAACCCCAAATCTCTAGAACCCACCAACCTCACTAGGGTACCCCCTGCCCAGCCACCCAGAGGCCTCCCCCCACCACAATCCCCCTTCAGCTGCTATCTCCCCACAAAACCCCACCCCCACCCTGCAACACTGTTACCTCACAGTATTTGATAAGTGGACAGAAAGTGACCACCGCCCCCTGCTGGCCAGTCACACAGGCAGAGGGAGCCCTGGGGGATGTCTGTTGAACAGGAGTATGGAAGGCCTGGAGGGACAAAATAGGTAAGAAATGTCCATGCCTGTCACTAGCAAATAATGGCCACCATGGATCTACCCCAGAGGTGGCTGCATCTTAGCACTGCGGGAATCAACCTCACAGAGGCCATTTGCCATGGGGTTTGGGATACTTCTCAACTCACACTGCACTCAGAGTGACCTCCTCATCCCGTGCCAGCTGGAGAAAAGAAAAGAGTCCAGACAACTCTCCTGTTATCAGCTGGGAACCACTGATCCCCAAACAGGGGGAGACCTCTGGCTTTGAAGTGTATTAAATATCTGGCTGGTCTCTTTCTTCGGCAAACATTTTAACAGAGATAAAGGAGGGACCAAATGATTCACAAAGGAGTCGGGAAAGATGATCTCTGGGCAATTTAACCCCCTGTGACCTCCAGGATGGAGAAGAACTCAGGGCAACAGGTTCCCTCGAAGGAAGAAGTTGCTGGGATTTAGAAACATGGGGAACAGCCCCAAACCTGAGATGATTTTTAACTGACATTTGATAATGACAGAAAAAGGCAAAACATGAGCTTTGAGAGCAACGTTCAGAAATGAAAGAGAAAGGGTGGAAATCTGAGAGATTTTGGATCCATTTTGCAAATTAGAGAGAGGAAAGTGGAAAATCAGAGGGATTTTATATCAGTTCATAGCAGGCAAAATCTGAGTGTTTCACATCAATATTTGATAAATGAATAAATAGGAAATGGGCAACATTTGCAAACATTTTATATCCAGGTTCAAGAATCTAAGAAAAGGTGTAAATCTGAGATTTTCTTGGTATTTTATAATTAGAGAGACAGGGGGAAATCTCAGGGCATATTCAATTAGAAATAGACAACTAGAGAGAAGTGGGGCAAACGTTTAGGTTATTTTATATGAATCTTTGAGATTTGCAAAGAAAATGTGTCACAAACTGCGTATTTGATAACATGAGAGAAAAACACCAAGATCTGAGGGGATTTTATACTGTTGTTAACGAACTAGTGGAAAAGCAGGACTGTTGGACTGGATTTTATACGACTGTCCAATACATAAACACAAAGTAATGGTTCCCCCACCATTCCCATGGGCAGCAGGGAGCCCTTTGAGGAGCTGATTAAAAGGGAGGGGGAGGGGGAGCTGAAAGGTCCCTGGATAAAGGAAGGGGGCAGCAGTGGGGACGGGCGGGTGACTGGCAACTGATGGTTGGGGGTAACTGTGTTGGTAGGTAGGGGGCAACAATTGGGATTGGGAAACTGGGGTCTGGGCAGTCCCCACGGGGGACACGTGCGCTGCCCTTCCCTGCCCTAGCAGAGACCCGGCATCTCCTAGAATATCAGGACCTCAGGAGGTGTCTAGTCCAATCCCCTGCTCAAAGCAGGACCAATCCCCAACTAAATCCCCAAATGGCCCCCTCAAGGAGTCAGCTCCCAGCCCTGGGTTTAGCAGGCCAGTGCTCAAACCACTGAGCCATCCCACCCCCACTCCAGGGGCAGCCATGTGCTGGGGAATGACTCAGGGCAACAATTTCCCACCTACACAAGGACAAATCGCTGCAGATGAAACGGGTGGGAAAATGCTCCTCACTAGAGAAGATTTTAAACTGACGTTTGAGACTCATGGGGAGAACGGGGGAAATCGGGGGGGGACGGGAGAGCTGATCATTGGAGGGGAAAGGGGGGAAATCGCCCCAGATTTTATAGCCCCGTGTGAGACACTGAGAGAGAAAAGGGGCAGAACTAGAGAGAATTTGTATCGGGGGCGAGAGGCAAGTGGCACAAACAGGGACAGGATCCAATTAACCCCCCTCCCCCCGCCCGCCACTCCCCCCCGCCCCCCGGGAATTCTCTGGCTGCCCAGAGACAGTTCAAACCCCACGTCCCACTGACCTTCCTCCCCACAACTCCGGCTTCTCCTCCCTGCCTGACACCCCCATCTCCCCACACCACAGGGGATCCCCGCCAGGCCCCAGTCTCTGCCCCAAATCCCACTGGGGCTGAGGCAGCTCTGAGGCTTCTCCCAGGTTCCCCGGGGCAGAGTCACTTTCCTGCCCAGCCCCAGTGCCCCCCCCGGGGTCTCTCACTCCCCGGGGGGCTCCGTGGGAGGCTGGACACCAGGGATGCAGGACGGCAGGAATGGGGGTGACAGGCCTCCTGTTCCTCAGTCTCACGGCGGGACCCAGGGGGCTCGTCACTCCGGCTCGGGAGCGCTGGGAAGACCCGACCGTGGAGGGGCTGTCGCTGGGGACGGCCCCGTGCAGGCCCTGAGCACGTCCTTATATCACTTCTGTGGCGGGAAAAGTGCTGAGGAGATGGAACACTGAGGGCTGGTTTTGGCGGGAAAAACCGGTTTGGACTGGTTTGAGCCTGTCCCCTGATGCTAAACAAGTCCCCTCTCAGAGATGGAGTCCAGGGGTCAATAGTTCATATGCTCCAGATTGGATCTTATTTTAAAGCCAGTGATGTACTTCATAAACATCTTATTAACCAACTAATTGAACATATGGAACCGTTTATACTTCTTACACCTAACAAGGAGAGTACGAAAAAAACAACACAGACAAACCTTATCGGTAACAGCTAATGTCCTAACTGGGAAATCAGCAGCGGTTTGTAGCGGGGGGAGCGCACAGACTGAATGTGTATGACCCGACCCCAGCCCCCAGCCCCACATAGCAGTGGGGCTTGGCACGCTCTGTGCATTGGTGTGGTGGCTGAGTGGTTCACCAAGCAGTGACAATCCAAGGAGGTTCCCTGAGTCAGTCTCACTCCTGAGGAGATTCTGCACCAAAAAAATTCTGTGCACAATATTTTAAAATTCTGCAAATTTTATTTGTCAATAAATAAATGTGGAGGCTCCAGCATTGCAGGGGGGAGCACAGGCTGCTGGATACATGGAGGTGGGAGATCACCCTGCAGCCCCCACTCTCCTCCAGTGAAACAGACTTGGTGGTGGGGCTGCACCTCTCTGCTGCCTACTCCAGGAGCCCCAAAAAGACTCCCCAGAACTGCTCATGAGGGGCACATGTGCCTTCCCTTTGCTTCCCCATCAAGAAGTCAGAAAGCCTGAGCAGCTGGCCCCGGGCGATTTGAAAGGGCCTGGGGGCTCCTGCCACCACTACCGGAAGCACAGCGGGACTAAAGTGGATTCCTGCCCACCCTCGCTCCGCACGGCGCACCACTCCCAGAAGCATCTGGCACATCCCTGGCCCCGTGGGTGTGTCTCGCACGCTGGCCCCACCCCAAGTGCCAACTCTGCCATTGGAACTGCGGCAATGGGAGCTGCAAGGGTGGTGCCAGTGGGCAGTGGTGCCAGGAGACCCACGCCCCCTGGGCCTCCTCCATGTAGGTGTTGCTGCCAGATGGGGGTGTGGGTCACTTTCGGGAGCTGCCCAAAATAGGTGCCACACCCCAACCCTCTGCCACAGCCCAGATCCCACACCCCGCCCACACCCAAACTCCCTCCCAGAACCCACCACTGCCCCCCAACTCCCTGCCCCAGCCCAGAGCCCACATCCAAACTCCCTCCCAGGGTCCACCCCCTGCCTCCCCTGCCCCCCAGCCCCCTGCCCAGCCCAGAGCCTGCACCTCATGTACCCAAACTCCCTCCCACAGCTTTGGGGGCGGGGTGAGGAAGGACGGACAAGACTTGGACCAGTTCTGGGCATCACCAAAAGTTATATAAACCTGGTGATGCTGAGCTGGAGCCCTAGTCACTGCACATCTCTCTCCTTACACAGGGGGACTCTGTGGGGCAGGGCGCTGCTGGGGGTTTATTCCTTCCTTTAATGGCTGTGGAAGGGGGAACAGGGAGAGAATTTGCTCCTCTGTTCTCTGCGGAACACGTGCAGGCAGCGGGATTATTTCCAGGGCTGTAACAAAACTCAAGCTAGCAGAGGGGGGAAGGGATTTCCTGCAGGATCTATTCCCAGTGCAGCTCCCAAGCTGTGCCCTGGCGAGCTGTGCCCAGGGGATTTAGATGCTTTATGTAAGGGGACTGTTGCCCCCTTACTAACATTCAGTGGGGGTGTTTGGTTGCTAGCTCCCAGCACTAAAAAGGGAGGGGTCGATGGGAAATCAGGAGCCTGAGACTGACAGTCCCCAGGAACAATGTGGAGAGGCCAATGCTCCAGGTCAGCCTGATTGACAGGGCGGGCAGGCTATTCAAGGAGTCAGGAGGCCAGGGGGGTCCCGTCCTCCCTGTGAGCTGGAATTGTCTGAGTCACATGGAGTGGGGCCGAGCTAAGGAGAGAGCAGGGGACCCAAGCTGAGCTGATGGTAGCAGAGCTGCAGCCCCAAAGCCAGAGCACAGCCCAGAGAGAGCAGCCCTGCCCTGGGAGCAGAGCTGTAACAACTGGAGCCAGAGAGGCCAGACAAGCAGCCCAGGGAGCTGAAGGCAGAGCAGCAGCAGCAGCCGTGCTGAGGCAGAGCGGAGCTGGAGCAGTCCGGAGCTGGGTGCGGTGAGCAGCTGGGGAGAGCGAGGGGGACCCTGGGCAGTGGGCCCAGCACAGGGAGACGCCTCAGCCAAGAGGCCCTGCAGGCCAAACCTGGAGGGGGATCGTAACCCTGACAGGGCGGGGGTGATGCTGGGGAGAAGGGTCCTGCCACCCAGAGCCTGAGAGTGTGTGGCCACCGCCAGAGCAAGTGTCCAACCTGCAGCGTCCCTGCAGCACAGCCAGGGCCTGAGGAGGCGGCCTGGGACCTACAAGGAACAGACTGTGAAGTGCCCTGATGTCCAGAGACACTTTTTGTGATGGTCCCTGCCACAGAGCGGGGTGATGTGTTTTCCTTTAACCTTTCCCATTTTTTCTTATTTTTTAAATTTTATTGTTAATTAAATAACTTGTATTTGCTTTAAATTGTATGATGTGATCAGTGGGTCAGGGAGGTGCGCAGTGCAAAGAGAGGGACACCCTAGCCCCTGTCCTGGGTGACCACAGCAGGGTTGGGGGGGTCAAGTCCCCCAGGAACCCTGGGCCCAGGCTTGTTGGGGTTATGAGGACTCTGCCAGACAGGAGAGTGGAAGGGGAGTCCTCAAGGGCAGGGAGGCCTCTGGGTAAAGGAAGTGGGAGTGAGGACTCAGATCCTTTTGCCAGCCCACTTCACCGGGGTAGTGCAGAAGCCAGGAAAGTTCCCCACAATAGCAGGACCATTCCCCCACTTACATCTAGATACAGTACCAGGCATGTAGGAGGATTTCCCCTTCTGAGTCATGGAAGCAGAAATTGACTTTTCCTTTCCAGATTTAGCTAATGTTCAGAAAGAGAATCTAGCACCTGCCTTCCAGATCTGAACACCTCAAAATTCAGGAGTGCTCAAGCTCAATTTGGGCAAATATCCTGATCCACTGTTATTTGCTGTACAAAAAGTAGGATAAAATTGAGCAAGAAATGCTTCCCAGGGGTTATTAGGACTGGAATTGCTATTTTCAACAGCCATTGCCATTTTTTTCTAGTTTTGTTTGTTTGAAAGGAAGACAGTGATATTGCATTGGCAAATTCCCCAGAGAAAGAAGGAGTGGAACAAAAGAATAATAAAGGCACCTCAACTTTTCCTCATTTATGGAGGACAGTCTTATAATATGCATCCAGATATCCTCCAATCACACATGCTGAAAATTGTTCCATTTTACTGCAGTTCTGTAACTATATGGGAACCAATCCTGTCTGTGTTCTGTGCACATCCAAAATTCCTGCTGAATGACCCATCCTGGGAGCGAGTTACCAGTGACCCAGGGCTGGGGTGGAAGGAGGGTACAGGTGGCGGGGAGCACCCAGGCCTGAGGCGGCAGGGGTTGTGTGGGTTGGGGAGCATTGGTGGGGGGGGGGAAGGGGAGAGCCCAGATCAGGGGCAGCACAGGATGTAGGGGGGGAGCCCAGGGCTGGAATGGCAGGGGGTGTTGGTTTCGGGGGGGGGAACAGCCCAAGGGTTGGGTGGCAGGGGATGCAGGTGTGGGAGGCCCAGGCTGCGGCAGCAGCGGGTGCAGGTTGGGGGGAGCCCAGGGCTCGGGCAGCAGGAGGGTGTGAGGGGGAGCCCAGGGCTGGCATAGGGGCAGCCAAAATTTTTTTTGCTTAGGGCAGCAAAAAACCTAGAGCCGACCCTGCCTCCATGCACTGTGAAGTAGGTAGGAGCGGATCATTATTATCCCTACTTGAAAGAGGGAGAAGCTGAGGCTGAGAAAGGAGAATTGAGTTGTCTGAGGTCACACAGCCAGTCAGTGGCAGAGTTGGGAATAGGACCCAAGAGCCCTGATTTTCAAACTAACCATCGGATCTTGAATTTCAGACACTGAATTACCTGAATAAAGTGCTCTCAGATGAGCTCCAGACCAACAACAGTGCACAGGAATTATTCAGCAAGTATTTGAGGAGAACTGCAAGGTTAGAGAGAGTCATGAACTGTTCAGAGACAATTAATGCAGAGAAGCAGCAAAATTCATCAAACATAGAACTGGTTCTGACTTATTTCCTTGGTCTTAAAAGAGAACAACAAGACCTGAGTCTCCTCCCTGTCAATAACCCCCTGCTGAGCCAATCAGGGTAGAGACTGAGAACGGGAGGCTGAGGGTTCTCACCAGAGAGCCCAAAGGATGGCCCAGGTCACTGGTGGGGAATCACTGCCCGAGCTCTATTTCAGCCCCACATTTTTGGGTGGACCTCCCACAGTGGGAGCTGCAGAGCACTCCCCCGCAACACACACACACACACCCCTCTCCTGCTGTTGGGAAGGGAACAGGAGAAAGGACAAAAGAAGCAAAAGACAAAGAGAAAGGAGGGAGGGATGGATGGAGGAAAAATGGAAACAAAAAGGACAAACCCCAATGTCCCCAGTGATTCTAAGGGAAAAAATCCCAGGTGCGCAATAAACGTCTGCCTCCTTAAGCTCGAGTTTTCCATGCCCAGAATTCAACTGTCACCAGATGGATCAGACTGAACAGGTTTCAAACCTCGAGGAGGCTCTTACCTTCTAAACAGGGACGGCTGTTTTCTAGTAAAATCACTAAAAGGGAAGGAGAAAACTCGAAAGAGGTTCCTCCTGGCGCTCACGTCCGTGAACCCGAATACTCCCTCAGTCCTCAAAGAGGGACCTGGAGAAGGAGACTTGCTGGAGCAAAGCCACAGGGGTCTCTGAGGTTTCCCTGGCCCCTCGCCCCTGTCCTGCCTGGCTGAGGTCAGCATCTCTCTGTGAGGTCACCACCTCCCCACCACCTTGGACCAATAGTCTGAGGTCCTGCAAAAGGCCTTTGTGATGTCACTGCCACACCCCTCCCTTGCTGTGCCAATGTCCTGCCCCTGGCCAGGCACTTTGGAGGTTTGAGCTACTCCCTGTGGATCACCCCACTCAAGGAGCATTCGTTCTAGGCAGCAAGCCGGCTAGACAGGGAAACATCAGACGCTGCTCCCAATGCTACACTCAGTTTTTCAGAAATTAGTCGACTTTATGGCCAGAAGAGACCATTAGAGCATCTAATTGGACCCCCTGCATATCACAGGCCTCCTGTATGACACAATAGTGAGTTTATTACACAGGGTCCATCCCTCCCTCACTGTGAATAGTACATGAACCAGCCTTGTAATGGAGCTGAGATTTCCCAAAAACTTCAAGCAAAATACACCAGTTTCATAAAACAGATTTATTAACTATGGAAAGATGGAGTTTTAAGGATTATAAGTGGCAGGCATAAAAGATCAAAGTAAGTTACCATGGAAATTAAAGATAAATTCACAATCTAAACTTTACACCTTATTACACTAGGCCGTAGTTCGGTTATGCCACAGGAAGGCTTAATGCTCGAGCTGCAGCACGTGCTGGGCAGGCTTAAGGCTGGGCTCCCCATGGCAGGAGAGAAGAAGAAGACTCGGCCCCTGGAGGGGCAGGCTGGGGCTTCCTGGATCCCATTTGCTCACAGCCAGCGCCCTGCCCCCACTCCCAAGTCATTAATGGCTCCCCCAGGTCAGCCAGAATGGAGCAGCGGTTTTCACTCCACAAAGTCCACTTATGGCTTACAGGACCCCAGATCCACCATGTCGGCCAGAAAGGAGCCCACTCAGCCTCGCCATTGCTGCTTTTCCTTCCCCCCAGAACCCCGCTTCTCCTGGGCTGCAAGGAGCCATCCCTGGGATGCCAACAGGCAGGCACAGGATTCTGCCTCCCAGCAGCCAACCGCACCTCCCCCGGCTTTGCAGAACGAATGGTGACACTCTACTAACCCCACTGAGCCGCACTGAGGCACTTACTTTCTGCCCTGCCTTCCTCAGCTCGACTTTCCTCTTTTCCCCCATTCCTGTCTCACTTCCTCCTTTGGCAAGTCACGCAGAGGAGGCCAGCAGGAAGAGCCGGCCTCCACCGGCCAACCTCCCAGGGCAGAGGAGGCCAAGCCACAAGCCTCCAAAAGGTGACACGCCGCACTCCTCTAGGTTCTCCAGCCTGACGCCAAGGTGCTTTCTCCACTGCTGTCAGCACCCTCTGTCATGCAGGGGTTGGAGTTATCCCAGGACCGGCCAATAGGAGAAGGAGGAGGCCTTCCTGAACAGCAAGGGGATCTGGGAAAAGGAAGCCAGCATGTTTCTGCCTGGTTTTGAACCAGGGCCCTTTTGCATGTTAGGCAAATGTGATAACCACTACACTACAGAAACTCCATCTTCTTGGCTGTTACTCACCCTCACACAGACCGATGGACAAACCTGAAGAAAGTGGTGACAGCCCTTCAATAGGTCAGCTGGCAGAGCAGAGGACTGGAGCGGGCACTCAGGAAGTCGTCCCACGTTGCCCTTGTGACTCCAGCTTGAGGGAGAGCTTCTTTTCTTCCCTTGCTGACAAAGAACAAGAGAAGAATGAAAGGTCAGGTGGGCCAACTCGGTGCAGAAGTCCATGTTGTCTTTTCCTGCTGCATAGCCTGAAATGAGGGACTCGTGGCAGTTAAAGGAACTGCTGCACTTTCAGAAAACATCCCACCCGTGCATAAAGGGGGATAGAAGAGCCTGTTAGTCTAGCACGCTCCCAACTGAACTACTTCAGCAGCTGCTCGGTTTCTTTTTGGCCTCCTGCTTTTCTGTCTGGGATGTTGTTATCAGCTGTGGCACAGAAAAAGGACGTCATTGCGAGCGGCCCATGAAGACAAGATTCACTTTTGCCTTCCTTGCTTGGCTTTACTTGCTTCCTCGCCCTATTCCTGCCTTAGTTCCTGGGTTACCTGAAGGCGACGGGGGGCCAGCAGTACCAGGAGGAAGTTGGGCAGCTAGACCTTGGTGGCAAAAGTCCTGCCGCCACTTGCCACCCCACTCTCTTCTCCCAGCATCACATATTGGCCACCAGGGACTTGGGGCCCAGCAGCGCAACGGAAGGCAGTGCACAGAGCCACCCTCGCCTTGAAGCTCCAGCTCATTAAACCACATCTTCAGTCGCTGATGGCCAATGAGAGACCGACATCGCTTGCTATTTTAGCACTTGGTAATGCCATTGGTCAGTCTTTTGATCTATGTAATTCTGTTACAGAACATAGGTAAATAGAATCTCAGTGTGACATTCTATACCTTTGGGGGAGTGGCTGTAACCCCCATAATCCTCATTTTCATATCATCGTGATCTTACATATAGAGCATGACTTGTAAGGTATCAGGGAAAGGATATGATCTGCTGAAAGTCACGTCTCTACCCACAGATGTACACCATTCATGCATATGAAGTTATGAGAATTGTGCAGTGTGGTTGTCACTGTGCTGTAAGGTGGGGGAGTCAGCCAAATTTTAGCTCCCCAGTGGCAACAGCAAGGAAAGTAACCAACACCCGGACAGGGTGTCAAACAACCCATCGACAGCCATTGCTCAGCAAGGGAGCTACAATGCAATGACTCACCTGCATGAGGATACCCCAGGGGAATTGCTCAGACTTGCTTGGAGAGACGCAGTGATGCTCACCTGACTCTGAAGGGGGGAGGGGGGGCAAAGCCATGGGGGAAGAAAGGACATGATAAAAGGAGAGACATTTGCCAGGCTTTATCTCGCTCTGTCACCTACATCTACAGACACCCCCACACCAAGCAACTGAAGCGCTGATGAAAGGGGAGAGCCTGGCTGAAAAGCCACCAGCCAGCCTGTGGTGAGAAGCATCTGAGTTTGTAAGGGTACTGAAAGGGTTAAGATCAGCTTAGAATTAAAAGCAATGAGGAGTCCGGTGGCACCTTAAGGACTAACAGATTTATTTGGGCATAAGCGTTCGTGGGTAAAAAGCCCACTTCTTCAGATGCATGGAGTGAAAATTGCAGATAGAGGCATAAATATAGATTGGAACATGAAGTGACGGGAGTCACCGTACAAGGGGAGAACCAGTGTTGAAGGCTAATTCAGTCAGGCTGGATGTGGTCCTCTCCCCATAATTGATGGGGAGGTGTCAATACCAAGAGAGGGAAAATAGCTTTTGTTGTGAGCCAGCTACTCCCAGTCCTTATTCAAGCTCAAATTAATGGTGTTAAGTTTGCAAATCAATTGTAACTCTGCAATTTCTCTTTGAAGTCTGTTTTTGAAGTTTTTTTGAATGGCTACTTTGAATTATTGGGTGTGAATGTGTAAATGTGCTATTGACTATGTAAGTCCCATATGGTCTAGTGAGCTGGATTCCTAGTTTTTTCACCCAGGTGGCCTGGGTTCAATTCCCACTGTGGGAACAATGCACAGCTTTTGCTCAGAGGGGAGGCAGGAAATGAAAGGAATGGGAAGGGATCCTGCCAGCAGGGGAGTTGGACAGTGTTGGATGGGGACCCCAGAAGTGGGGGTGGGGCAGTGGTCTGTGGGGAGATGAGGGAAGGATCCCAGCTCTGTGGGAAGTTGACATTCTGGAGAGCACAGGCCTGGCATGGGGGGGGAGAGTGAGTGTGTCCCTCTAAACTCACCACCAGCAGACTAGGCAGGCTTGGAAGAATTACGTATTTGTTGGTAAATGTCAATTTCTGTGTAAACACAGAACCCAATGGCAAAATCTTTCCATCGATGATAATCAAAAACAACAGATGGGCAAAGTAAGAAACATGTTGCTTGAGAACTTATCCTATTCTAATCCTCTAGGGTTCCCTTTTGCCTTAGGCACCACCACGTGGGCATTTCATATCCCTCCTCATTTTCACACAGAGGCACAATTTCCTTTGCACAGATCCATGAACAGCAAAACCTCCCTGTGTCTATTGTCTGAGCCAGGGCATTCGATTCCACTGAAACCTTCTCTCCTGCAATGGCAATGGTCAGACAGAGGGGATGCATCCACCTTCCCCCTGGCAGTGAGATATTCACTCTCCTCTTCATGCTGCTTTTGTTATTCCATGAGTCATCAAGGATGGAATAAAAAGCTGAGTTTACTCCAGGGTGAGGAAAGAAAGGAGCCACCAACCCCCTCAAAAATCTCAATGCCCAGAGAAAACCTGCCTCTGTTATTGGACTCACAGAGGTGCTGGCAATACAATGGGAAAAGGGACTGTCTGAATTGCCAAGGCAGGGAATGAACAATCTACAGCAACATCATTAACCACAAACACACTCTAATCATGCTCTAGCCAGTAGGGAAATGGGCAGGAACTCTGGCTGTTCAGCCATGGCCACACTTACAGAGCTGCACAGCAGTGAGTGTGCTGGGGAAGCTGGTCTGAGCAAACAATTTGTAATGACCCTCGAGTGAGAACAGAACCAGAGTGTAGAAAGGCCCCTGTGTTAAGTGGTTGTGGCTGAGGCCTTAGGGAGCTGGGTTAGAAACCACAGGGTGTCTTTCTGTGGAGTTTTGATCCTTGCCAGCTAGGCAAGGCTGGTGTGTGGTATCTCCACTCCATGGCTGTACTGTCAGTGTCTGATCACAACAGTGCCATAGGGAGCCAAGCCTAGACATATTCAGAGGCTAAGGCCAGGTCAATGTTTCAAACAGTGAGTCTATGCTGCTGCAGCTCAGTAATGGAGATGCTCTATGCCAGGGTTTCTCAAACGTCCTTTCACTGCAACCTCCTTCTGCCAAAATAACTTAATATGTAGCCCTGAAAAGAGGGACCAAGCCCCTCCACTCGGGGGGAGGGAGTACCAAAGACTGAGCCGCAGTGGGGGGAGGGCAAAACCAAAGCCTGAGGGATTCAGCCCTGGGTGGGGGTCTCAGACTTTTGGCTTCAGCCCCAGGACCCAACAAGTCTAATGCCAGCCCTGGTGACCCCATTAAACAGGGTCACAACCCACTTTATGGTCCTGACCCACAGCTTGAGAACCACTGCTCCATGCTGAGGGGAGAGAGTTTTCCTGTTGGTGTAGTCAATCCACTTCCCCAGGAGGTGGCAGCTCTGTCATGGGGAGAAGCTATATCAGTGGGTGTGCAAGCTGTGGTGTTTACCACATTTAAGAAGTTTAATCAAACCCCATTTTTAAAAACCACCTGTGGTCTGGGAATGGCAAAGGAGCTCAATGAAGCAGGGTCTGTCCTTCAAAGTCCTGGAGACCACGATTCCATACTCCTGTTGCACTGGGGGTACAGCTCAGTGGTAGAGTGTTTGATTGCAGCTCAAGTGGTCCTTTGTTCAAACCCAGGTGCCCTCGAAAAGAAAATATTTCATTTCCATTCTCCATTATGTTCAGGAGCTCCACCATACGAGGATGTTTGAAATCAATGTGAACACTCAGCATTTTGCTGTCCAAATGCATAAAAACCTAGCAAACCTGTCCATCAGCTGAAATCAGTTCTAATCCTCCAAGTGTCTAGTTTATGTTTTCATCAATTAAACAAAGGTATCATTCCCTGAAGCAGAGCACAAGTTTGAAATACAGGCAGCATAGAGCCAATATTCATAATGTCAACTACAAAAAATGATACACATCTAGAGATAGTATCATTATCATCAGCCAATCAGAACCTCTCCATAGACCCCTTACACGACCACTTCTCTGTAATATTGGCTGAAAATATAGAACAGTGGTCGCAACGGTGATCTATACAGTTACAGATTATGTCAATAACATCACAGGAGGTGACACAGCATCAGTGAGACTGATACTGGAATACTGCCTCCAGTTTTGGTGTCCTCATTTGAAAAAGATGTTGTGAAACTGGAGCTGCGGCAGCAAAGAGCCACCAAAGGTTCTGAGGGCTGAGAAAATGCCTTCTAGTGAGCTATTGAAAGAGCTCAACCTGTTTAGCTTATCAAAAGAAGATTGAAAGACGAGTTCATTTAAGTGCCTTAATGGAGAGAAAAGATTGGGTATTTAGGGCTCTTGAATCAAGCAGAGAAAAGCATAACAAGACCCAATGGCTGGAAGGTGAAAAGAGACAAATTCATATTACAACTAAGGCACAAAAATTCAACACTGACGATGATTCACCACAAGAACAAGCTACCAAGGAAAGTGGTGGATTCTCCATCTCCTGATGTCATTTAATGAAGACAAGATGCCTTTCTGGAATGTTTGCGCCCCAAAACTAGCTATTGTGTCATACAGGAGGCCTGTGATATGCAGGGGGTCAGATTAGATGCTCTAATGGTCTCTTCTGGCCATAAAGGAAGGACATTAGGAAAAACTTTTTCACTTTGAGGATGGTGAAGCATTGGAATGGGTTACCTAGGGAGGTGGTGGAATCTCCTTCCTTAGAGGTTTTTAAGGTCAGGCTTGACCCAGCCCTGGCTGGACTGATTTAGTTGGGTTTGGTCATGTTTGAGCAGGGGTTGGACTAGATGACCTCCTGAGGTCCCTTCCAACCCTGAGATTCTATGATAAAGTTGACTAATTTCTGAAAACTGAGTGTTTTTGTAGCATTGGGAGCAGCGCCTGATGTTTTCCTGTCTATCCGGCTTGCTGCCTAGAACGAACGCTCCTTGAGTGGGGTGATCCACAGGGAGTAGCTCAAACCTGCAAAGTGCCTGGCCAGGAGCAGGACATTGGCACAGCAAGGGGGCAGGTGTGGCAGTGACATCACAAAGGCTTTTTGCAGGACCTCAGACTATTGGTCAAAGGTGGTGGGGAGATGGTGACCTCACAGAGAGATGCTGACATCAGGCAGGCAGGACAGTGGCGAGGGGCCAGGGAAACCTCAGAGACCCCTGTGGCTTTGCTGCAGCAAGTCTCCTTCTCCAGGTCTCTCTTTGAGGACTGAGAGTGTATTCGGGTTCACGAACGTGAGCGCCAGGAGGAACCTCTTTCGAGTTTTCTCCTTCCCTTTTAGTGATTTTACTAGAAAACAGCCGTCCCTGTTTAGAAGGTAAGAGCCTCCTCGAGGTTTGAAACCTGTTCAGTCTGATCCATCTGGTGACAGTTGAATTCTAGGCATGGAAAACACGAGCTTAAGGAGGCAGAACTTTATTCTGCACCTGGGATTTTGTCCCTTAGAATCACTGGGGACATTAGGGTTTGTTCTTTTTGCTTCACCTTTTCCTCCATCCATCCCTCCCTCCTTTCTCTTCTTCTCTTGCTTCCTTTATCCTTTTACCTGTTCCCCTCCCAACACCAGGAGGGGTGTGTGTGTTGCGGGGGAGTGCTCTGCAGCTCCCACTGTGGGAGGTCCACCCAAAAATGTGAGGCTGAAATAGTGCTCGGGCAGTGATCCCCACCAGTGACCTGGGCCATCCTTTGGGCTCTCTGGTGAGAACCCTCAGCCTCCCGTCCTCAGTCTCTACCTTGATTGGCTGAGGAGGGGGTTATTGACAGGAGAAGACTCAGATCTTTGTTGTTCTCTTTTAAGACCAAGTAAATAAGTCAGAACCAGTTCTATGTTTGCTGAATTTTGCTGCTTCTCTGCATTAATGGTCTCTGAGCAGTTCATGATTCTCTCTAACATTGCAGTTCTCAAATACTTGCTGAATAATTACTGTGCACTGTTGTTGGTCTGGAGCTCATCAGAGCACTTTATTCAGGTCATTCAATGTATGAAATTCAAGATCCGATGGTTAGTTTGAAAATCAGGGCTCTTGGGTCCTATTCCCAACTCTGCCACTGACTGGCTGTGTGACCTCTGACAAGTCAATTCTCCTTTCTCAGCCTTAGCTTCTCCCTCTTTTGAGTAGGGATAATAATGATCTGCTCCTACCTACCTCACGGTGGGTGGAGGCAGGGCCAGCTCTAGGTTTTTTGCTGTTCCAAGCAAAAAAAAATTTTGGCTGCCCCCACCCCAGCCCTGGGGTCCCCCCCACACACTCCTGCCGACCGAGCCCTGGCTTCGCCCCATACACCCCATGCCAACAACATAGGTTTGTTCTCCCCAGTCTGCCCAGGCTGAGCTGCTCCCGTTTATGCTCCGTCTCCAGTGGGAGCATGCCCAGAGAGGGTGAGGGGGTGTGGCGTCTTCAGCCCACATGGCGCAGTTAACCCTAGCAGTGCCAGTGCAGGGTGGATGCACCTCATCATAGACAGCATTTCCCAAATGTTGGGATTAGCTAGGAGATCTCTTCAGGAGTAACCTCCTGTAGGGACTGGGTCACGAACACCTTGGGAACCAAATACCTGGGTGTTTTCCTAGTTCCGAATCACTTGCTGTGGAATTCTATCCCTGGATCATCTGAGACAATATTGACTTAAACAACTGAACTACCCTGTGACCATGTGCACTTACTTCCGTCAGTTGCACCCATTTGGGGTCTGCTGCTGTTCACCTTTTCAGAGTGGAGATTTAAACATACGACTGTTTCTCTGATAATATCTCCAACAGCTTGGAGTATTCTCTCCTGTTGACTGAACTGTATTTGAATTTTCTCCATGTTGTCATGCAGGGATAGGGGGAAAAACAAACCTGAAGTAAAAAAAAATGGTAATTTGTCTGAAATTTCACAAAAAATCTGAGCTACATTCTATCAAACAAAACTAACATGCAGTTATATGACCAAGGAGCCTTCATGAAAGATAGAAAACCCATATCACAGAGAGGTAAAAGACACTTTCATTTTAATTTAAAGTGAAATTCCAGACTAGGTTACATCTGATGTCTCATAATCAGGATGAGAGATTCTCCCATGATCCACTGAAACCTGCTTCACCCGGCGCTTTCTCATGCATCCGAGGAAGGGGGTATTCACCCATGAAAACTCATGCTCCAAAAGTCTGATAGTCTATAAGGTGCCACAGGATTCTTTGCTGCTTTTACAGATCCAGACTAACACGGCTACCCCTCTGATACTTTTCTCAGTGTTATTTACAGGAGTTTTAGCACCTTCATAACGGGGGAAAAAAACAGCCGACCTTCCCAGAAGTGGCTTTGCCATTGAGGGAAAAGGGGATTTGAACGGTGCTTGGGATCCACTTGAAATCCCCTTCCAAGTCTGACATTTTCATCTCCTGCCAGACTGATTCTGATTTAGGATCAAAGACGTGTACAAGCACCATTCCCAAGCATGGACAGCCAAGAACATGACCCCACCAGACATGTTGGGAAGCGAAGGAATACGAAGGGGTGAACTGTGCATGGCTCAGGCACAAGGTAACAGTTCTGGGGTGATGGGGAAGGATGGAATGTCTGAGTCGCCCCATCTCCTTCCAGTGTCACAGAGCCTAAAATGACCCTTATTTCCCTGACACTGCTCCAGCTCTTCATCATATTTAAATATATTTTAAATGAGAAAAAAAGTCAACAAAATAACTGCTGTTCTGCACAATCCAGGGTAATGTGAGAACAACTGGGAATGAGACAATGTCTCCTCAAAGAGGAACTTGACGTCTCTAACAGTAACTTTGCACTGGGAGGAGGAGTATAAATGTCAATCTCCAGGTTTGTTTAGAAAAGGAAATGTGATGGTTAGCTCAGACAGGAGGAAATGTGCAAGATAACTCCACCGACTATCCATGGCCCATGTCTTTAGTGCAAGAATAGTTCTCTTTTTACATCAGGAAAGTGAACTCAAGCTAGCTAACTCCATGACAACCACAGTGATGAGACCCAGGTAGATTTTATCTCAACGTAGCTAGTTGAAGACACCCCCCATCTCCCCCACCTGGGGTGATGACATTCCTGGTAGAAAGGACACACACTCCAATGACTCGCAGGACAATGGAGTTGATACAAAGGACCACAGGATCCACCCCAAAGATGGGCGACCTTCAAAAGCTCATGTGTGGGAGCTGAGGAACTACAGTGCGCAAAAGATGCAAACAGCCTTAACACTCACTACCTGGGAACTGTCAAAAGAATTAAAGAAAAAAATCTCCTGACAGCTCTAGAGAAGGTTTTTATGAAGTTTATCTCCTTTACGGATTCTCTGATGTTTAGAAAGGCCTGAACTATGAGTGAAGCTTTTCCCACACTCACAGCATTCATAGGGTTTCTCTCCTGCGTGGATCCTCTGATGCATAGTAAGGTTTGAGCTCTGAGAGAAGCTTTTTCCACACTCGCAACATTCGTAGGGTTTCTCTCCCGTATGCGTTGTCTGATGAGAGATAAGGCTGATCTCTGAGCAGCTTTTCCCGCCCTCACAGCATTCATAGGGTCTTTCTCCTCTGTGTATTTGCTGATGCCTACTAAGGGCTGAGGTATGATTGAAGCTTTTCCCACACTCACAGCATTCGTAGGGTCTCTCTTTCGAGTGGATTATCTCATGTCGAATAAGGGCTGAGCGGTAATGGAAGTTTTTCCCACACTCACTACATGTATTCTCTCGCTTTTCCGTGAGGATTTTCTCCTGGGACGTAGTTTCCTTGAGGTCCCTGTGAGTTCCCTGACAATTAATGGGTTCATCCACTCTCTCCTCTGAGTGGTTTCCCTGCTCTCTCTCTGGTCTGTGGTAATTTTCACCAGCTTTTCCCTGCTCATGGGGGCTGGACACGCTCCCTTTGGCTCTTCGCAGTAATTCCCCATGCGCTTTGGCGAGCTCAGCATCTTCCTGGTGAGGATTCTGCTCCTCGCTCTCCCTCACCACCCCATCACCTGCTAGAAGAGAGGAGAAATCTCAGAATTGGGGATGGAAAGGCAGAGAACAAACCCAAGTAAGTGCTGGAGAGACAGAAAATAAAAATCAGGGACTGAATTCCCCCAAACTCTTCCCCACAGGGGACAGTGGAGGGGATCAATTCTGCTCCCCACCCAGGACCGGCCTTTCGGGGGGCTGTACCAAGGGGTGCCGGGCACAGGGTTTGGATTCCCACCTGACCTGCTGCCGAGAGGCTCGCTGAGCTGATGAAAGCGGCACAGGGAGGCAGATAAGCAGCTGCGTGGGGGAGTGGGATAGACCTGAGCTGCAGGTGGCAGTTGGACGACCAGCCATAAGAGCCAGGTGACTGCTCCGGAGCAGAGGGGCCCCTCTCCGCCCTGCTCCACCTGTGCAGCTGCTGCTGTTCCTGTCCCCACAACCCCGTCCACCCTTCGGAGTCGCCCTGCCCACCCCGAGTCGCCCGCCCACCCGACTGGGAGCATCCTCCTGACTGCTCTGCAGGGGGGAGGTGCCGATTGATGGGGGGTGTCCCCCTCCCCCCGATACCCAATTTCCACTGAGTTGGGGTGACGGGACAGGGGAAATCTGCGTGTGCTGCTGCCTCTCTGGGGCCGGAGCTGCCGGCAGCTGCTTGTCTGAACAAGCCTAGTTCAGGCTCCTGACCCTGGGAACTTTGTTAAAGAGACAGCGCGCTCACTCACTCAGGCACACACACACTCCTTCATATCCTCCCCTCAACCAACACACAGTCCTTCACACACTCCCTTCAACATACACACACAGTCCCCCCAACACACCCCCAGGGCTCCCTGCATCCAGGTCACTTCCCCACCTGGGCGGTGCTGAGACATCAGGAGCAGCTGCTCTCCTGCCCTCCCCTTCCACAGCCTGCAGGGAAAGTGACCTGGGTGCAGGAAGCCCTGACATCGCTCCTTGCTCCCCTCTCCCAGCCCCCCAGGGCTGTGTGGGGTGGGGGAGCAGCAGTCCAGTGGGGGAGCGAGCAGCAATGCCAGCTGCTTTGTGCATCCAGGTCAGGTTCCCCACTTGGGTGCAGGAGGGGGGTGCCGGGGTTAGAGGCAAAGGGGGCACAGTGCAGCGGTTGAGGGCACAGAGAGTGGCAGGTTTTGAGGTGAAGGGGTATACACAGCACAGGTCTAGGAAAAGAGGGAGGTGCAGGAGGTAAGATGAAGGGGGCACAGGGAGGAATTAGGGGCACAGGAGGAGGGAAAAGGGGTTGGGGTGAAAGGGCACAGCAGCGCTTTAGGGGTACAGGAGGGCAGGTGTTGAGGACAGGAGGGGGTAATAGAGTGAAGGGGTGCAGGAGGTGATATGTGGCTGGGAGTGGTAAAGTACAGTAGGCTAGGAGGGTGAGCCTGGGAGCCTATGGGGACTGAGGGACTGAAGTATGCCCATGGGAGCCAGGGGCACCAAATGCAAGTTTGCCTTAGGTGCAATTTCTGGCACTGGCTCCTCTACCACATCCCATCCAAACACTCAGTAGGAAGGGAGGGAGCTCCAGCCAAGGTGTCAATCATCATCTGTAGGAAGCCAGAGTGAGATCTGCTGGGGACTGGTCCTGAGCTCACAGAAATCTGTGTGGGGAATCCCAGCGGCTTCTCTCAGGCACTTACAGTTTCTGGGTTGGTTTCTAATGTTTCCTCACCTGTGCAGGGACTTCCCAAGATCTCGCTTTCCACTGAACCAGGGAGATCTAGACCCACTGCCTCTTCCTCTCCTTCCAGCTGGGAGATCATGATGCTAGAGGTTGGGAAACTGGAAACCCTGCTCAAGGGAAAGAAACAAGGAGATCCAGGGAATTCAGTAGGTTTTCGGTCATCATATAAAACATTCTATTAGTTTAACCCCAGTCCATTTTAAACCAATAAAATCGCAGGGCTAGCTCCCAGGTGCTTGAAGACGCAGAACACTGCATAGGAGGGATTTAACTATCCCCATATTTGCTAACACACACAGCCACAGAGACACTCATTATCAAAGTGGCTCCTAAAACACGGAGACTGGAACTGGGTATTTCCAGGAAAGTGACGACCCAGACAGAGGGTTAGCGTCCCTGGCACTGCTTCTAACTGACAGACAGGTCCAGAGCCAAAGAGAGTCCAGGGGCTGGGAAGCAGAAGCATGGGGGGGTTCGTGGGTTCAGTAGAGTAAGGACCTGGGAAGGGCAGGGATATCACTGAAGGCAGTGGATCTCAGCAGCATTTAGATGTCAGGAAAGCGCATACCTGCGTGCATTAGGGGAACCTAGCGAGTCAGGTATAAAGGAGGGAGTATAAAAACAACTGTGTGTGGAGTAAAGCTGGCAAAATTAGATGGTGTAGTTCAAGAGCCACAGACCAATTCTTCTGCCAAAGGAGAATGTGGAGAAATGGTACAAGAATCAGGCCACGTGACTTCCAGAAGGGCAAATTCAAAGATCCTAAAGAAATATGGCAGAGAAGAGATCATGGCTCTTGAGGAAGTGATGGAAAAGGAAGAGTCTCCGTGGTTCATGCGAGCCAATTAGTTCATTTTATCATCTCATTGATCATTGTTACAGCAGGTGATCTCATATGTTATTTCGCAGATGTAGTCACTCGTGTACTCAAATAGATTTGTAAGTTGTAGGTGAATAGACAGAAGTAAGACAGGGTAGAGCCCTGCATGGATACAAAATTTATGTCCGGTGATCCGACTCTGCGATCCGCAAAAATGGTCCATGGAGATCTGGTAGATTTTCAGGGCTTCCCAGGGAACAAAAATTTGTACCCGCAGCCGATCCAATAATAAATGGTCCGTGATTCTCCACCAGGAGACGTGATCAAAGCCAAGGGCTAAGGCAATGAATCCTAAAATCTTCTAATATAGAGAAGGAAGGGACCTCGAGTTATGCCCCACTCCATCTTCAATCCCATGCGGCAGGATCTTCAGGTGCAATATGCCAGAAGTTTCATTCTGACCTGTTCTTAAAACCCTCCTGGGACAAGCAAGGATTCCACAACCTCTTCTTTGTAATCCATTCCAGCACTTCCCTCATCCTTACCGCTGGAAAGGCTTTTGCATTACCCACCTCAACCTCCTTTGCAGCAGATGGAAGCTTCAATTACTTCTCCTTTCTACCTTCAGTGGACAATATGACGAACAATTAATCACTGCCCCTTATAACAACCCTTTGACATATTTGAAGACTGTTCTCAGGTCCCTACTCACTTCTTTTTCTCAAAACTAAACATGCTCCCAGTTCTTCTAACCTTCCCCTCATAAGTCAGTGTTTGAGGACCAGGAGGGCGCTTTTTCCTTCTGAAAATGAGAGATGCGCAAGGTGAGGCTCAGAGAAAAGGATGCTTGCAGTAAACGAGACAGGAGAGGATGACTAAGAGCTCTGAAGCTGTGCAGATGGATAGGAAAGGCCAATTGTTAAGGATGTTGCTTAAAGAGAAAATGCAAGGTGGAGGCCTCCAGCCTGGATAGGGAGGCTCCAGAGGGAGCTCCGTGACAAAGGTATTGCACAGTTATGGGCCTGAGTGACAGGCAGCACAATGGTGCTGTCTATATGGCAGAGAAAGAAGGTGGGGGAGGGCTTGGGGAATATTATTAAGAGCTTTGCTTCAGCTAAGTTGATCTTCAGCTGATGGCTGGACATCGTGTGAGGAGATATGAGGAGAGAGAGGGGGCTGAGATTTCAGTTGCGACAGAAGGAGACAGGCCAGGAGCAGAGAGCAGCAGAATCTGGAGTTAGGAGCACAGAGATGGTAGCTGAATGTGTGTGTGCAGATGAGATTACCCAGAAATAAGGTGCAGAGGAAGAAAAGAAGAGGTTGACGAGGACAAGAGCCCGTGGAACCTAAACGTGAAGCTGGGACGGGGTCAGCTGACCATTCTAAAGACACTCTAATGTGCAAAGGACTGAGGAGGAGAAGCATGTGACTCATCATGGACCTCTTGATGCCACTCTGTAGAGGGCAGCCAGGTGCCTAATGTTTTACTGGGATCCTGAACAGACCAGGTACACGCATATCTGTTCACCCAAAGGTATGTAGGTCAGGTGTCTGTCGAGGAACTAGTTGTAGGTCTTGCAGTTTCTAAAGTTTTGCCAGTCCAGCCTATTGTTTAAGGCTGTGAAAAAGTGCCCACACGCATGCACACACGCACTCCCATCCAACATGGCTCTACACAAACCAATTACATAGACACAGCCATAGTGCAAAAGATCCATTTTTTAAAACAGGAAACTAAATGCTCATAAGCCATTAATGCAGCGTTAAGGTTGCCCAGTGCTGTCTCCTGCCTTGCACCATGGACGTGTGAGTAAACTTAAACTCCCTGCAGACCAGGAAATGAAAAGGCACGTAAACTTCCCAACCCTTAACTCCTAGCTGGCCAGAACCAGTGAGAATGGTTCTGTGGGCCGTGCAAAGGTTAACCAACTGCCAGGGACTCAGGTATTCAGCTCAATGCAGCAGTAACGGGATGAATTTATGGTCTGTGGTATAAAGGACATCAGAGCAGACGACCCAATAGTCATACATCTGGCCCAAAATCTATGAACCTATAATCGACCCGAGGAAAGACTACACAAAGACATTGTCTGTGCTGTGCTCAAACAGGTGTGGGAATCCCAGCACCATCCCGCATGCCTCCAGCTGTGTGTGCACTGGGCCAGCTGTAGCTGTGACTGGCTGATGGAGGGATGGGTTGAGCAGCTGGGCAGACAGCTGTGCTGTGCTAGGCAGAGAAGTGCATGTGAAACTTGGGGGCAATTCTACCTCTGGTTTCCATGCCGTGGAGTGTTGCAGGCTTGGTCAGCAAAAGCTGTGCCCAAGGGCGTTTGTTCTTGCCATGGGGATTATGTCAGCACCCTGGTGGTGTATGTTCGAGTGACCTGTGGGGCTTAGTGAGAGGGGTAAGTGAAGGCAGTGACTCACAAGGAAAACCTGTGTTGGAGGGCAAGGTAGTAAATACTGTGCAAGTCTCAGCTGGCCTGTGTGCAGGAGGTTCAGTACTGAGAGAGGTACAGGGGTAGGAAGCTTCTGTTTACTATGATGGAGTTGAACCTGAATATTATCTTAGCAAAGAGAAGAACATGTTAGACATTCTGTTGCACTGCTCTGTTCCCAGAGCGCTGTGTAACAGAGGAGAGGCTAGTGTGGGTGTCTCTGGCATTGTCAGGTGATGCTGAAACAGGCAGAGCAGAGGTGGCATTGGAGGAGGCCATGAACTCCACTCTGCATTTCTCCTTCTAAAAACTGGAGGGAACAGGAATCTTACCCAGCGAGGTCACATTCTCACAGTTCTCCTGCATGACGTCCCAGCAGAGGGCCTCTGATAATCCAGCAGAGCCCACTCTTCCCTGGTGAAATACACAGCCACCCTCCGAAGGTCACTGGCCCCTGGAAAGAGCGAGAGTCCAACACTCCAGGACCTGCTGCCCCACCACATTCCCACCATTCATGGAGGAAAGGAGCCAATCAAATGGAAGCTCTGAGAGAGTCACAGAGTCCTTATCCCCATACTGCTGAGAGCAGCCAGGAGACATCTGGGTGAGGGGACGAAGTGAGAGCCCCTGTCTCTCCCAGCAGATCCACCACAGACCTACGAGCCAGAGAGACTGATACAGGAGATGGTTTCAGTAGGTCCAGCAGGGGCGGCTCCCACAGCAGGCTGCCCTAAGCAGCGCGGAGCGCTGCGCTCTTCCTCAGTCCACAAGTGGTTCGCTGGCAGCCTGCTGAAGCCCTACCGGGTATGCCTGCGGCAGGTCCACCGGAGCCCGGGACGAGCGGACCTGCCGCAGCCGCGCCCGCGGAGCTCAACTGAGCCGCGGGAAGACGGACTGGCCAGAGTCATGCCTGGCGTGCAGGTCCGCTGTCCTGCCCAGACTCCGGCGCAGGCATGCCGCGGCGGAGCTCCACCGAGCCACGCCGCCTCCCCAGGATGCCGCCTGCCGGGCGTCACCCGGCTGGTGCTCAGGAGCGCCCTGGTCCAGGCACAGCCCTGCAGGAGAACCTAACACCTGCCCCACTGCCAGCATGGATGTGAGGGGCCGACATCTTCCTACAGCTTCCCCTGCTGGGTGCCCTTTCATGTCACACCAGCCTCTGGCAGGCTGAGGTCTGTGGCCTGGAAATCTGGGTCTGTTTTCCTAGCCCTGCTCCAGGGAGTTGCTTTCGGTCTGTTTCTGCTTCTTACAAATTAGGGAATTTTTCTCCCCAACACCTGTTTGTTCTGGAGGATCTAGGCCAATGTTAACAAGTCCCAGCAGGTTTGCTCAAGCACTCTGTCCCTAATCCTATCCCTCACCCAGGCAGACTCCCCTGCCCTCCAGCCCTAACCCCCTAGTTGCCACCTCTTCAGCATTTCCTGCCCTCCCTCCAGCAGGAACCCACCAGCAACCCCAATAACTCCCACCTGAGCTGGCTCCACTACAGCCATTTCTCTTCCCTGTCGCATGGGAGGCTGGGACGAAAGGAGCGAGAGGTGGGCATCATTCCTGCAGCCTGGGCAGGCGAGTAAAGGCAGCGGAGGTTTCAGAACAGGCTTCAGTTCATTTCACATCACGACTCCCAGGTCCTTTCTCTCTCTGCAGACAGAGATTGTAGATTCTGCAGGCTGGGAAACATGCTCAGTCCCCACAGTGCAGCACAGACCCGGCCCCCGGCCCTCCTGTCCCCTTGTGCTCCCCAGCAGCAGTAATAACCAAGACATTTTGAAGCCCTCCCAGCAACAGGTGAATCAAAACCCTGACCAGACTAGACCTAAAGGAGCTTGGGGTCCCTGACCTCTGCCCCCAGGGCAGCGCACTTGCCGCAGGGGGAACAGGGAGAGTCCGGGGCTGGTTCTTCCTCTGTTCCCTCACCTCGGTCACAGGAAGTGACCCTGGGCAGGGAGGCGCAGTGAGGTGCGGGGAGTGAAGAGGGGTCTGCATCTGGGAACCCAGCTCCCACCTCCACTCCCTCCTCACTGTCTCCCATCCTCCTGCTTCTAGCGCCCTGCTCCCGGGCTGGGAGCCGGGTCACTGCCCACTCCTGGGGCTCCCGCGGCTGTCTCTGCCTGCCCGTGCGGGGAAGGGGGCACCAGGCGGGGACCTGCTTCACCCCGTACCGGGTACAGCAGCTGGGGGCGGCCTAGACCTGCTGTGGAAGGATCCTCCCGGCCTCAGCGCTGAGCAGGCTCCGCCCCCGGGCAGCGGGATGGTGGAGCACCGCGCAGAGCTTCTCCGGGACCTGGGTCTTGCTCCCTGGCTCGGCTACCGGGAGTCTGGCAGAGTCCGGGCGGATTCTAGCCGGAGAAGCCCCCGCCGGCCGCCTCCGAGGGGTTAATGCCAGACTCCTCCACCCCAGCACAGACCCTGGGCTGTGGGAAGCAGCAGCTGCTCAGCTCCTGATGGAGGCGGCAGCGTCTGTCTCTCTGGAGCTGCCGGGGGGGCTGATGGTCCTGGTTCTTTGTT